>NC_143181.1:308030-611060 GCF_047325235.1 Durio zibethinus
TCATGAAACGACATATGTGAAAAGTAGCTATTGACCATTAAAAAAAGGAAAGGAATTTCAAGTAGTTTGAAAAGTTAAAAGGCTGTTATCTACCTGCCAAGTTCCCATGTTAAGCTGTCCATCTGTAATAGGAATCCTGTAGAATTACATGAAGAAGGGGTGAAATCGAGACTGAAGACCAAATCTTTAATCTTTTGCAGTAAATAGAAAAGTAGTGAACATCTTATCAAACTGAAATATACACACGTGAGCGCGCAGCCAAACATTGATGATTTGATATGGGCTGGCATGTCATCAGGGCCTGCAAAAGTTAAAATGAATCATCAAATATTGACAAACTGACAGGGAAGGAGCAGGATTCATGTTATATTAGTATAGCTGAAAAATTAAGACGTCTGAATTTATGAATAGGAACTGAAACAAACCTTCAAGCGTATGCTTCCAAGGCGCAGATCTTCCCTGGAAAATGGACATTGAAATTTCAAGCACAACTTTAAAAGATAAAAAAAAAACCACTGCATTCTGCCTTCCTTTCCCTTGGAGCAAATGTAATGAAGAAAATTTACCTCTGGAACTATTTTGTTGAGGAATGTCTCGGTGTCGTCACGAACATCCGAGTCATAATTCTCATTGATAGTAAGAGAAGCGCTTGTATGTTGCACTGGAATTGGTTAAATCATTATATATATATATATATAATTGTACAGAGAGGGGGAAACGAGTAAAGTGGAAAGTCAATAAGACTCACGGAAGAGATGAGCAAGGCCACACTTGAATTCTGATAAATCTGGTCTAATTTGGTTCAATATCTGATCCCAAGAGAAAAGTCAAGAAAGGCCCCGAAAACCTTAGGAAAAAATGGAATTGTCAAGCAACAAGAGTAAACATGTTGGTTACCTGAGAGGTAACGAGATGGCAGCCTCGGTGGTGAGGAGGAAGAGTTATGGTCTTCTGAGCCCACTTGGGGCCGGGGACGGTAGCAGCCATGGAATTGGAATCGTCCGAGGATGTGCCGTACAGTGATTTTACCCCGCGGGGAGTGGGAGCCCACGCTGGCTTTGTTGAAAATATCGCTGAGCTTTGCATCAACATCTTCTCTCAATGGTTCTAAAAGTCCTAACTTCTAACATACTAGTTATTGTGCTGAACAGCCCAGGCCCAGACCCAGACCCAGACCCAGACCCAGACCCAGACCCATAAGGCAGACCTGGCGGAGGCAATTATAATAACGCTCTTGCAAACCGGCTCTTCTATATATACTAATAATAGTATAATATACTCATCCATATTTGTATGGGCCATTTTGTAAATTGAATTCTATTTCAATGTGTGTGGTTGGGGGCTTGCGGCTACCAGCCTCAGCTTATCAGTGGCTGTCGTTTGCCCACCTTGGCTTTTCATTCTTGGCAAATGCCAATTGCCATTAGTTCGGCCTTTGTGAGATAACCACAAACTTGCTTTTTTTTTTTTTTTTTTTGCATTAAAATGAAAACAAACAAATATATATATACATACAAAATGAAAATAGAGGTTAGATATTTAAAGTGGGAAATGCTAGTTTAGACTACATTTTTTCTTTTTTGGTGATGCTATGTAATGTATCATGTTTTTCGTTGCGGTTTATTTGGTCCAATTAAATTTTTATGAAAAATGTTATTGAAGTAGAGTTATTATAAAAATATTATAAGAGAAATTAAAAGTGTATTTGATAAATTTAATACAGAAGTGTTATAAAATATTAAAAAAGTTATTTGATATTTTTTACATAATTTTAATAAATAAAATAGAAATAATCTACTTTATTAAATTAAATCATAAATTTTTAAATAAAAATAAATAAAATAGAGAGATATTTTTGTTAATTATAATAAAAATAATATAATTTTTTTTAATTTTTAATTATTAAAGAGTAAAATGAAAATGTAACAAATTTTAATTTACAACTTTATCTAAAAATTTAAATGTATTTTTGACATAAACTAAAATTCTTAAAATTTTGCAAGTGAATCACACTATTAAAGTTAAACTAGCTCTTTCCACCCTCCAAATATTATAGCAAAATTAATGAAAATTAATGAAACGAAAATGCGTTCTCAATGTTTCACTTTTACACAGTCACACGTGCAACTGGAATTTGTTTGCTTTGTATAATTTGAGTCGCAGCATACACAGGTGGGGTAACTAATTATGATTATTGAGGCAAAGTGTTAAGCGTTTTTAGATTGACGTCAACAGCGTGATCGGTGAGTGTGGATTCGTTTCTCCTCTGATTTCTGCCAGAGGATTCCAATGGTTAGTCGATAATACTGCTAATAATTTTATTTGAAAGAAAGAAAGAAAAGAAAAAGTAATGGAGAGGCTAGTAGCAGTGATAGCAGGAGTTATGCAGGTCTTAATAGCAAGCGCCGCTTCATACTCCGATCATCATCTGCTCTCTCGTATTGCTTTCGGATCTTGTGCCAACCAAAGCGCTCCTCAGGTTCTTTTCTTTATTATTATTATTATTATTATTATTATTATCATCATAAACCCTAAATCCTAATTCCGTTAGTTTGATCCTCAACTTAATTATCATAGTAAAGGAATTGTAGTATGATTATTATTATTGTTCATGTTAGCCCATTTGGGACGCCATTAACAAGTTTGATCCCCAAGTATTCATATGGCTGGGTGACAACATATATGGAGACATTAGACGGCCTTTCAAGATTCTGGGAAAGGAAAGGACGATAGGCCCATGGAAGAATGTTCCCAGGTTCGTCCCTTCCTCTCACTCCCAAATGCTCTCCAGATACAACATAGCTAAGAACATTCCCGGTTATTCTCGTCTTCGCGCCAATGCTAAGGTAAAACTCACTACTCCCTATCTTCTTTCTTATATCCACACTAATACTTAAAATCATAATCTATGTCTATTGCTGTAGGTCATTGGTACTTGGGATGATCATGATTATGGACTCAATGATGCTGGCAAAGAATTTCCTGCTAAAACTACTAATCAGCGGCTTCTCCTTGATTTCTTAGATGAACCCCAAGACAGTCCTAGGTCGCCTTTGCCCTCACCCCTTCTACCCTGCTACTTTTCATTGCTTTTCATCTAACTTAATCTGGATTATTGGTTCTCTTATCTACTCTCATCTTCATGGCTTTCACATTGTAGGCGCAAGCAGGCTGGTGTTTACGCATCTTATACATTTGGTCCTCCAGGTAAACAAGTCAAGGTATAACCACAACATGCTTTCCAACTATTGTCTTTTCTTTACCAATGTATTAAAGTTAAACTCTAGAGGGTGACATGTTTTCTCTTTGCCATGACTGAGAATTTTTTCTCTCCTTCTCTTTCTGCCAAGATAACGATTCTGCACTTACACATAGACTTCTACTAATTGTGGTAAACTTGCTTCCTTAGATTATCCTTTTAGATACTCGGTATCACAGAGATCCTCTGTCTAGTGATGGTACAATTTTGGGGGCTTCACAATGGTCATGGTTAGGGAAAGAGTTGAGGGGTCCGCCATCAACCATTACCATAATTGGCTCTTCCGTTCAGGTATTTTAAATATTTACTTCAATTCTGAAGTTTTATATCTGAATCTTTTCATTGGATATTTCATTGTTGTAAATGAGCTCCTTGTTAGAAAACATTCATTTTGTCAACGGTCTGTAGCTCTTTGGTCTCTCTCTGTGCCATTGTTAACAGCACATTTTTGTGTGAAATATGCTTATTGGGTGATAGATTTATCAGTATTGAGTTAATGTCATGAATGACTCTTAAATTATAATTAAATGTTCAATGTGATACTTGAATTATAATTTTATTAACTAATATGGTATCACCTTTCATATGATTAACTTCAAATGGTAACACATGACAAACATATAATCCTCCTAGTACCACATTAATTAACATATTTATAGTTCAAGTATCACATTGGAGATTTTTAATATTTAAAAATCATATTAAACATTTCACTATAATTTAAGAATTATTCATGATATTAAATAATGTGCCCTAACCTTAATCAGAGATGATTTTATGACTCTTTGCTTAAGATTGTTCTCTTTAACTTCTCTGGAACAGATTATCATTTGCATTTTCGTACCTACTTTGTTTTTCCAGTTTCTGATACTCTGCATGACTTAGTGATTTTATTTTCCACTAATTCAGGTTATATCAAATCTTTCTGCTGCAACTGGCCCCTTGTTTTATATGGAGTCTTGGGGACGTTTTCCAAGAGAGAGGGATCGCCTTTTTAAGTTGATTATAGATAGTAAGGTAATAATCATCAACACGTTTTTTTCATGCACCTCAATTTCAACTAAACTGCTTTATATAAACAGTGATATGTTTGATATTCTTCCCATTAAGGTTCAGTTCAATTTTTCAGATAATGCAAAGTATTATATATTTTTAAAATTTAAATTTAAATTGAATTTTATCGATTCAATTTAATTTAATTCATCAGTTTTAAAATTATATATATTATTTTAATATGATTTTTTATATATTTAAATAAATTTAAATATAAAATAATTAGTTTATATTATAAAATTTTAAAATATACATAAAAACTAATAAAATATATAATTCGATCTTTTTTTTTTTTGTTTTTCACTTCCCAGACTAAATCTAATATATATGTTTAATATCTGAACTTAATTTAAATTGAATAAGAAAAAAACTAAACTGAATTAAACTAAATACTACGGTTTTGAATCGGTTTTTAATTTTCTCAGTTCTTTCTCACCCATACTTCCCATCCCATTTTTTTCCTATTCTGGTCTGAGGAGAGGTTAGTATAAACATTAATTTGCCATTTATTGGTTCTTTTCTAGAGCAGAGAGATGGAGTTTTCTTCATAAGTGGAGATGTTCATTTTGGAGAAATCACACGATATGACTGTGCTGCTGGATATCCCTTGTATGACATTACCTCAAGTGGGCTAACCCAAGCTGTTGAGAAGGTGCTCCCATCGCCATTGTATTTCATAGTAAGATTTTTGGCATGGTTTACTCCTAGTACAATGAGAGTTATGAGCCGCAATTGCAGATATAGGTCATGCACATATGGTATGTTTGTCATCTGCCTTCTTTTTCAATTTTTAGATGTAAACGCATGATGAAGTTTGCATGTTTTTGGATTCTATAGGCGAACCAAATTTTGGAGCAATTGAGATCGATTGGGATGCATTTCCTGTGAACTTAAAAATTCAAGTACGCTGTATAAATGGACTTCCTGTGACTGGTGTAGATATTTCATTATCAGAATTGCAGGCATGGAATTCTACAATTAAAGCAGGACAAGATCGGAGACACTGCTCTCTGGAAGTGATGTTGCCATGGATTGTTAGATACCGCTTGGCTATTCTGGTTTACTCTGTTTTAGCTTGTAAGTAGTTCTTGATGCTTATGGTTTCCTTATTGTATCTGTCCAGCCTTGTTTTTTCTTCCATTTTAGTAGCATTAAAAAAATTTATAGCACACAAAATGTCTTGGAGGAAACAGGATAGTGAAACGTGGGAAATACGTGCAGTAGTGCAAAATGAACCTACCATCTAAGAAGTGCAGAAACGATGAAAAAGTCTGGCACATAGTTCTCTTCTTTTAGATATTAAATCCCAAGAACTACATTTAGGTGTTTGATCACGTAGCTTACCATATGATCACTAATTACTTTACAGCAAGTTTAGAATACATTCCCATAGGTGCACTATCTTCTAATTTCCAGAAGTACTTTTTTTTATTACAAAATAAAGAAAAGGTATTTTCCTCTATTCATGCTGATGGTTTTGATTGCATTAATTCATGTATATCCTAGATTTCTAACAGTATTGATTTCTATATTTCTGTCTATATACCATTTTATTATTATGGATTTCCTTTTTACCCATTGTTGCAGTTTTGCTTCTTGCTTTGATGGGACTAATTTGTGCAGTAATATTAGTCTGCCGGGTGTGCCTCAGAAAATGCAAGATCGATTGACCTTTGTTCGACCGAGTTCAGTACAGAGATCATCAGAAACCAAGAAATAGAAATGTAGTATCTGACATACTAATTGGTGTTAAGTTAAATGCTGTATTCCCTTTTCTGGTATCAATTTGATAATATTAGCTTGGGATGGTGTTATCGGACGAGTTGGCTCACTGAACTGATGTAATGGAGCTTTTGAACCGGCGCCATATGGATAATGGAAAATGATTTATTCATCAATAAAAAATGAGATAATTTTTTAAAAAATTATCTTCGAATTTAAAAAATATATATTTTTTTAAAAAATTAAATATAACTATTTATTAATATTTTTAAGTATAATTTTACTTATAAATAATACTATATTAACATATAAATAATATTATATAAATAAATAATATACTATTAAAATAAAATATTAATAAAAATATTAATAAATAATATTATAATATATTCATAAATAATATGATTATATATTAATAAATAACATAATATTAATAAATAATATATTAATAAACATTATTATAAATAAATATACACTACTATATTAATATTAATAAATAAATAATATTTTATTATTAAATCATATATTAATAAATAATATTATAATATATTAACAAATAATATATTGTTAATATTTTAATAAATATTACAATAATAAATATTATAATAATATATGAATAAATAATATATTATTAATAAATATTATTAATAAATAATATTATAATGTATTAATAAATAATATAAAGAATAATAAATAGTTTTATTTAAAATATTTTTTATATTTTAATAGTTATATTAATATTATTTAAAATAACAAATTTTTTAAAAAACAACCAAACAACGAAAATATTTTTTATTAATTCATCCAAATAACAAAAAATTTCTTTCAATTCAAAAATTATATATATATCTATATATATAAAATTAAGCTCACAGAAAAGAGGTTTCAACTTCAAGCATCAAAGAATAACAAATTTTGAATCAAATGTAACATGAAAATTTTGATGCTTGATTTCCAGTTGCATGTGCATGTATGATATGGTATCCTTGCTATTTGGTGGCCTGTGCAATTATATTGCCCACTAAGCTGGCCTGCTCTTTTGCAACCTCCACTATTGAATCCTGCATTTCAAAATCAAGGCGTCAGATATCTGATTGTTCTTGATTTAGATGCATCTATGCATAGGGGAGCGATTCTGGTTAACAACGTATGTACGTACCTGTGCATCTACCAAACGTAAGACTGTTCTCTTGCTTGATTCTTGAAGTTCACCAGCAATTAAAAGCTCATCCAATACGTAATAAGCCTATAGGAATAGCAACTTGATGGTCAGAGACTGGAATGACTTTTAGCCCCGGCTCGATGACTGACAAATTGGGAAATAATGCAGTCAATGAAAAACATCTCTTCAAACATTAGATCTAACAAAATCCAATCAGTGTAATGCCTAAAACATCATTTTACCTTCTCCACCCTGCAAAAGTTAACCAAGTGAGCTACGTCTAAGAACACAAGGAAGGAAGCAGTTTCATATATATATATATATATATATGCGCCTAGCTAGATAGATATAAAGCCCTATATATGGGGTATTTTTATTCACCTATCTACTACTAACATTGCACTATTCTCTTAATTACTATTAGCTGACGCCTTCAAGGATTCTCATACTCATTCCTTAAAGCAGCAGCAATATGCCTTAAACTAGACAAACGTAAATGCTAACTGATTCAATTAAAGATAGGAGCAGATACGTATTTATTTCCATGTGCAAACAATCTTCCCCTTGTCACATATTTCCACTTTGTTGATCAACCTCTAATTTAGCATTGTAATTAATCTATTATTATATACAAATTGCAAAATCAAAGGTTTGCTAGAATTAATTCATGGAGATTGCAGAACAAGGAAAATGTTCCCAATTCTTTTGCGTGATATATCCTTAAATTGCGTAATCCACAGAATTCATAACAATAAACGCAAATTCTCTCCCACCATTCAACCAACAGGTGTGTAGATGCTCATAAGATAGCTAGTAATGTTCTCCAGAAATATAACTTTTAGAAACCAAATGAATAGCTAAGGATCAAACATAAAGCAGATTTAGGGGAAAAAAAAAGTATACCTTATGGAAATTAAAGATCAAGTCCAGTTCACATACCTAAGCAAAAGTAGAAACAGTAAAAGATATATTAATGCAATTAAAGATGAGCTTTAGCAATTGGAACATTCAAGTTTCTTCAATTACTTCAAGGTTTAGCAGGCTCACACTGCCAAAATAGCGGTCCAGTATCTCAACATAATGGTGAATTATGTCAAGAATCTCCAGTTCATTGTCATCTTGGTTAATGCACATGCAAAAGTAGAGACCTGCATATCTGAACGTGAAATCCGTACAGTTAAATTGGTTAGATGCATGTAATTAAGTGAAAAGAAGAAGAAAAGCAAAAAAATTGATTGTAGTTAATTTTGTGAAGTTCAAATATTCATGATTAGCCATTTATATATATACATAGAAATATTGATATTACCTTTTATAGACAACTTTGAAGCCCCTCCACTCTACAAAATTGCACAGCTTGGGGCCTCGAGTGAGTATTATGCCACTAAGCTCCCGGATTACCTTTACAAAGTGAACATCAATCCACAGAAGTTTAACGACCCAAAGAAGAGAGGATCACAGGAGGATGAGTGCACACCAGCAAGAAGAATTTCTATAATTTATGAGCATATATATATATATATATATATATATGATGTATCAAATACGAAATAAGATATTCAGCTATATATGGATCTTCACAAAGCACTTTTATTTGTATCGATCCGCCATGTGCAATATGCTGCTAGTTTAAAAGAAGTAAAGTAGTGGGAGCATCAGTGAATGAGAAAGCTAGCAAAACGAGATTTGCTTCTATTAATTTCCATTACCATTGTTTATGATCAGTTGAGCAAAACTTTGTAACTTTGCAAATACCTTACTTCTCTCCTTCTGGGAATAAGGTGAATACCACTTGGTCAACCTGACCTTTCCTTGGCGGCTAACTAGAAGAACAAAGTGAATCTGGAACGAGTAGTGCACACTGTTACACTTACAGCACAAGCATTATTATGTCTAGTATGCAACACTATTACATACACACACACACACACAGAGTTGAAATTCCAGGAGCTAATATCATGAAACGTCCTCCTTTAGCTCAAGACATAAACCAATACTTTTGAGTTAAACTGATGAAACGATTCCTTTCTGGGTTAAAGTGCCTAAAGGTTCTCACGACTAATGTACTTTTGAGTTAAACTGAAGAAAGTATTCCTTTCTGGGTTAAAGCGCCTAAAAGGTTCTCATGGCTAATATGCTAGAACCTTTGTATATTTCTAAAACATTGAAACACTTGAGGCTTGTCCTTCCTGAATATACCAAAGAATCTGCTGCTCTATATATTTGCAATTATAGAGATTGTATACATTTTTAGTTGAATTAAAGCAAGATACATCAATATTAGCAATAACAGATGATGATGATGATGCAAAAGCATAGCTTATCCGAATTCAAGATCAGAATTGAACTAGTCCAAAAACCAATATAGTGATGGAGAGACAAATCTTACCATTGCTCAAAAGAACAATTTTTTTAATTTTGAACTTTTTTGATGTATGACAAGATCTACACTTGGTTTGGGAGAAAATTAATTTAGGTTGTGTTTTCTGGTCAAACACTCTCTTCTATCTCGGAGCACAATATGGGGAAGGTTTTGAAGACAAGGTCCACTAGAAAACCATATTATTTAGATTTTAGACAGCATAGTGGTTGAAATGGTAAACAACAACAGTATCTGAGCTTCAATTAATTTGCTTTTGCTTTGTGATAGTTTGGCAACTTAGTTATTTGTACTACCCACATGGCCATATTCCAATTCCTTCACTTATAAGTGAAACTTTTAAGTAATACAAATAGTTAAATTGAAAAATTTATTTATAATAAATGAATAAACTCAAATTTTTATTCAGAAGGTTATAACTTTTTGTATAATCATGATTTTTATAAATAATAATCTATTTATATTTAAATAGTTATGACCATTTGTCATATAATAATTATTTTTGTTCAAACATAATTATTTAAAAAATGAATACAATTAATATAAAAATTAATTTTATTTATCAATAATTAAAATTTTTTATTTAATGTAAGATGCCTTACATTTTAAACTGTCATAATGTATCGGTCCGAAGATTCGATCGCTAGATATAAAAAGTCAAGAATCGCCACCAATTTTTTTTTTGTTGAGGTTGGATTGACTACTAAGTTAAAATTACCCCATTTTAAAGAAATCCTAAATTCAATTAAGACTTCATATAAAAGTTAAGTTTTGGTCTACGTTGCAGAGCTAAGTTCGGGAATATGGTTATTTGTAAGAAAATATTAACACCTCCACAATGGCCATTTGAAAACAGTATCAAATAACTTTGTGTTGCACTACATTAGTCTTTAATTAAATGGTCTTTTGTTTTGTTTTTTTTTTTTTAATTTAATTATTTAAATATCAATAAAATTTGTAAGATTTTTTCATGATTTTGGTAAAATCTCTAGAAAATTTTTATCACCTCAAGAGTATTCAAGAAATTCATTTGTTTCCTTAAAGAGGTTTCGTTTTCGGATTAATGAAAAGTTTTTATAATTTTATTAATTTTTATATTTTAAATTTTTTATAATTCCAGCAAATTTTAGAAATTTCTTATTTTTTAAAAAAATCTTCTAAGGATCACTCATTCATAATCTTTAAAATTTCATGAACATTTTTTGTTATTTTAAAAATGGTTTAAATTATAAATTATCCATTATTCTAAAATAATTTAGATAAAAATATTTTTATTTTATTATTTTTTTCAAAAAATTTCTCATTGGTAATATTCTTTAAAATCCTATTATTGTTCTTATTTCTTTTGATTTTGGGAAATTTTATAACATTTATATATATTTTACTTAGGAATAAATGTAAATCGTTGGTTTAAAAATTTTCTACAATCTTTTCAACATTTTTATAAAATTTAGATAAATTTTCACACACAAGAACCAAAAATCACCCTTTTATGATTTCTTATTCACCTTTTCGTGATTTTGTATAATTCCATGATTTAAACAATTCTCATTATTCCCAAGTTTAATTTTTGTTTTATTATTTTTTTATGATCTTTGTTGTTTTATTTTATTTTTTTGAATTTTTCATCATTTTGGTAAAATTCCTAAATAATTTTTGGTAGAAAATTACTTGTTTGTAATTTTCTAGATTTTTATTGTTGGATTTATCTTATTTTTATTTAATTTTATTACTTGTTTTATTATTATTTTTGTTTCAAAATAAATATTTTTAGAATTTTCTTTTAAATTCATCATCATTATGATAAAATTTAAAAAAAAGTCTTTTCTAAGTTGCACGTTCACAATTGTTTGAAAATTTATTATTATTATTTATTTTCTTTAAAAAATATTTACTTCTATTTTATTTATTCATTTTATTATATTTTTAAATTTTCTTAAAGTTTGTTAAATTTTAAGGTAAAATTATGTAAATAAATTTTAATTTAAATATTTTTTTTTATAAATATTTTACATTATAACAAGTTCAAATTTTAAACATGCATATTATCCAAATAATATATAAAATATAAATAAAAATTAAAAAATACCAAAAATTGTCAATCAACAGCCAGTCAACAATCCAGGAGCGGTTTAGCAGATTTGAAATAGTTTTTTAATGGTTCAAGGGTGGTTTGGCCGATCTAAAGCAATTCAAGGAAGGTTTGTTCCGGATCAAATCCAATTTAGTTAGATCGATCCCAGGTCAAAGGAAGGCGCAGGTCATAGGTCAGGTTGTGTAAACCCTAGGTCAAATCTGGGTCTATACGCATATCCTCTGAGCCTTCAAACAGCATCATTTTGGGTTTTTTTCTCTATATAAACTAAATTTTTTAAAAAATCATATCAACATTTTTCTATAAAGCAAAAAACTTAGATAAAAAAATTTTCTACCAAGCCCTTACCAGAAAATGGCCAGCCTTTATCGCTGTCGCTGCTAGGCAACTGTTATCGTCGTTGCTGATCATTGATGACTAAAAATAATTTCCAAAAAATCCCTAAAAATTTTTCTTAACCTCTTATGCCCTAATCTAACCTCTTTTTCTTCCAAAACTCCTTCAAATTTTCTAGATTAACCTTCAAACTTTTGGCTAGAAAGAATTGTTTTTTTAATTTTTTGCTTTTTTTTTGTTGATGGTTATTTCTTAAAGTTAGGTCCCCGTTTTAGGAGCTGTGGCTTTTTTGATTGTGTTGTTTTGGCTTTTTAATAGGCTAGAAAAAAATTTTTTAGTTTTTTGGGTTTCTGCCAAAGGTTTTTTTTTTTGTTTTTTTTTCTCAGAGCTTACTTTTTTTTTCTAGGTACTTTAGGTTTTGATTTTTTTTAAATGTGTTCTCTCTTTTTTCTAGGTTTCCTTGTACTCTTTTGAGTTCCCCATCCTTTTGTTTTTGTAGGAAAAAAGCTTTAATTATGGAACTTTTGGGATTTAAATCTCAAATTTTATGGGTTTTAAGATCTTAAATTTTCAACTTTGTTATTGGTTTTCAAAGCCATTGGTAGTCTTTTTATAGCTAGATTCTATGCTACCAAGTTAGGCAAAAATAAAATGGCTTGTAGGCAATAATGGTACAAGGGTGCTTTTAGTGCATTTAATGCACCAAAAGACTTTCAAACCAAAAAAATTCCAAAAACAAAAAGGAAAAAATAATAATAATAAAAACAATTACATTTAGGTTAAAACAAAACCAAACAAAATGAGTGTTTACAGCTGCCCCTCTTTGCTTATTTTTGAGAATCAGGAATAAAGTAAAGACAAAAAGACAACTATTTTTGTTTGGACAAACATATATGAAAGACAAAGGAACACAAAAAGTTTTTTTTACTCCTCTAAGCTAAGGTTTGGCAATTTTTTTAAAAGTTAAAAGGCTTTTCTAAGTAGAGGCTTGATAACTTTTAAAAATTTAAAAAGACTATTCTAAGTAGAGATTTGATACCTTTTGAAAATTTAAAAGCTCTTTTAGGTAGAGGCTCAACAACTTAAAAAAAAAGCTTCTATAAGCAAAGGCTTTAATTTTATAAAGCTTCTTTAGGTAGAAGTTTAGCAACTTTAAAAGCTTTTTTATGTGGAGGCTTCATAACTTTTGAAAATTTAAATTATTTTTTCTAAAGGACTTACGAATCTTGATAATGAATGCTCCTCTAAGTAGATATTTAACAACTTTAAAAAAGCTCCATTAAGCGGAGGTTCCACAATTTTAAAATTCTTATATTCTTTTAAATTTGAAATCTTGTCTTTGAAAAAATACAAAATTTTCACATTTGAGGATTGAAGTCTTATCTTTGATTGTTATCTTTTTATAAAGGCAAAAAATTTATTTTTCATTAAGGAATGAAAATTCTTTGTTTTTACTACAACTTGTGATTTTAACCCTTCATGAATACATATACCAAATGCTCTAAATTAATGCAATCAAATTATTCATTTCCAATTATGGTAAAAGGTTTTTAAAATCTCTTGCCTTTTTTACTTTGATCACCAAAATTCTCAACAATTGCTATAAGACCAATCTATCTTTAACGTTTGGTCATTGCATTTTTTCTCAACAATATCCCTTCCCCTTTTTGTAACTCTACAATATCAATATCTTGTCATGCTTTTCTTATCATTTTCTACCTACCTTTATCAACTTTTAAAAAGTAATGATGGGATCTTCTATGTTATCGGTTAGTCTTTCGTCATTTTAAGTTCAAAACAAATAAAATGTATCACACATTTCTCCTATTCATTTTTAGGGTGGATAAAGAAGGTACATGAGATAAATGATACATATTATTTTTACTTTTCAAAAAATAGGGAATATATTCATTAAACAGATAACAAAAGCATAGCAATAAAAGTGTTTAGGTAGGAACAAAAACACCTAAAGAATGATTATAAAATAATCATGAATAAGTTGTTCCCAGACTCTTTTTTTAAAACTTAATCAGAATACATTCTTGGTCCTTCAAAGCTTGTTAAATTACATTTGCCCTTATGTTGTGAGGTCATCAAATGATGCTGCCTTTTTTTTATATCTAAACTATCTTTTCAGGCTTTCAACTTAGATATATCTTTTTTTTTCTTTTTTTTAAAATAAAGTATCTTTTCACAACATTTGAGTTTATCGAATTAGGTAAATCATTTTCGTCCATTTCTACCAAAATCAATGCCTCACTAAGAAAAGCTTTCTTCACCACATATGAACCTTCCTAACTTGGTGTCCATTTTTTTCAATTATCATGTTAATTTGGAAGGATCCTTTTCAGCATTAAGACTACTTTTTGAAAGCAACAAGGGTGAATTTTTTATCATATGCTCTCATCATCCTCTTCTAACATAGTTGGCCATGGCAAAGTGCTGTAAGTCTTTTCTCTTCAATGAGATTTAAATGCTCATTGCGATTTTAAACCCATTCAGTCTCTTCTAGTTTACCTTTCATTAAAACTCTTAATAAGGGAATCTCCACTTCAACTGGTAGCACAACTTTCATTCCATAAATCAACAAAAATGGGATGGTCTCAATTGATGATTGGACTAATTTTTTGTAAGCATACAAGGCAAAAGATAATTTCTCATATCAATCTTTGTAAGTATCAGTCATTTTTTCTATGATCTTTTAATATTTCTTTTTTTTTTTTTGTTTTTGTAGCCTTTACTACATTGTTCATTTTTTGACAATATGGTGTCAAATTATGATGATGAATTTTGAATTGAGTGCATATTTTTTTTCATAATTTTGCTATTCAAGTTCTTGGTATTGTCAGAAATAATTCTTTCTAAAAGCTTATATCTGTATATTATCTCTTTTTTTATGAACTTGTATACCACTGATTGGGTTACGCTAGCATACAATGCAGCTTCTACCCATTTCCTAAAATAATCAATTATCACAAAAGATGAATCTATGCCCATTTGAAGCTTTCAAGCTGATAGCACCAATGATATCCATGCTCCACATAGCGAATAGCCATGGAAGTGCCAAAACATGCAAAGTTGATGGAGGAGCATAAATCTTATCAATATAAATCCAACACTTATGACATCTTTTGGCATAATTAATACAATTATTTTTCATTGTCAACCAATAATAGCCTTCATTCATAATTTGTCTAGCCATCATATGACCATTCTCATGTGCCGTACAAATCGCGTCATGTATTTCTTCAAGAATCCTTTTTGCTTTTATTACATTATCACATCTTAAAAACACCTGACCTTGGCTTTTTTTATATATATAAAAAATGTCCCCATCAAAGAAAAAACTCATAGCTAGCCCTCTTATAATCCTTTTATCATTTTTTTTTGCATGTTTTGGGTATTGCTAGCTTTTGATTTATTGAAAAATATTATGATACCATGGCTTCCCATCCATTTCTTCTTCAATACCTGAGCAATGTGCTGGTGTATCTTTTATATCCAACTTGATGGGCTGGATCTCAATATTTATATCTATTTTGATCATTATAGCCAAAGTAACCAATGTGTCAATAATCTGGTTCTTCTCTTTAGGCAGATGCTCAAATTGAATTTTTAAAATTTTTTTTGACTAGCTCAAAAATATATTCATGATATTGAATCAACTTGGGGTCTCTTGTTTCCCACTCCCTTTATAACTGATATATGACAAGAGCTGAATCTCAAAATACATTTAACACTTTAAACTTTTTTTTCAATTGCTGCTTGTAAACTCATAACACAAGCCTCGTATTCAACTATATTATTTGTGTAATTGAAGCTCAATCTAGTTGTGATGGGGTAATTGTGTCTATCAAAAGATATTAAAATTACTTGAATACTATAACCTAGAGCATTCACAACCCCATCAAAATACATATTCCAAGACTTTTCAATAGGTTATTTCTCTTTAATTTGAGAAACAACTATCTCATCTTCATCCAAAAAATTTAGCTTCATTGGTTCATAATCTTCGGTCCCATGATCAGTAAGGAACTTGACTACTGCACTTCCTTTAATTACTTTTTAAATTACATAAACAATATCATATTTTGAAAGCATAACTCACCATTACGCTATTCTCCCTGTCAATAAAGGCTTCTCAAAGATATACGTGATGAGATCCAACTTTGCTATGAGCCAACTAGTGTGATAAAGCATGTATTATTTGAGCCTTTGAGCTGTCAAGCCAATGCGTAACATATCTTCTCCAATGGTAAATACTTGGATTTATGATTAGTGAACTTTTTGCTCAAGCAGTAGATTGCTCGTTCCTTCTTTTTGGTTTCATCTCTTTGCCGCAATACACATCTAATTGAAATTTCATGTTCTATTAAAAATAAAATTATGGGTTTTTCCAAAACTGATGGTACCAACATAAGTAGATTTGACAAGTACTTTTTGTCTTTATCGAAAGCTTCTTGACATTTATCGTTTCATTTTCTTGGTTCATGTTTTCTAAAAAGGTTAAAAATAGGATCGCACCTGTAAGTGAGTTGAGAGATGAAACGAGCAATATAGTTCAGCCTTTCCAAAACTATGAAAAATAGACAAGTTCTAAATGACATGTATCTTATCTGGATCTATTTCAATTCCTCTTTCATTGACCACAAAGCCTAATAGTTTTCTTAATTTAGCACTGAATGTACACTTGGTAGGATTCAACTTTAGTCGAAACTTTCATAACTTATCAAATAACTTTATGAGATTAACTACATGATCCTCTCTTTCGTGAGACTTTGCAATCATATCATCAATATATACTTCTTTCTCTTTATACATCATGTCATGAAAGAAAGTCACCATTGCTCTTTGAAAAGAACACCAATATTTTTTAATCCAAAAGTCATAACTTTGTAGCAGAATGTGCCTGACATGGTTACAAATGTTGCATCCTCTATATCATCTCGAGCCATTTTGATTTGATTGTAACTCGAGAAGCCATCCATTAAGAAAAATGTGAAATGCCAAGCAATGTTATCCACTAAAGTAACGATATAGGGCAAAGGAAAATTTTCCTTAGGACTTGCCTTATTCAAATCTTGATAATCAACACACATTCTTACATTTTTGTCTTTCTTGGAAATTGGTACTATGTTGGCTACCCATTCAGGATATTTTACCACCTTTAAAATTTCAGCATCAAATTGTTTTTTCATTTTTTTTTATTTTTAGCAACATTTTTGGTTCATGCATCTTAACTTTTGCTATACCAGCTCACAATCTGATTTCAAAGGTAATTTATGCTCTACAATATCAATGCTGAGTTTTGGCATATCCTAGTAACATCATGTAAACACATCCATATTTGTTTGAGCAATTCTTCTAACCTTTGCCTATCTGCTGATAAAAGGGATGTACCAATCTTAACTTCTTTTCTAATTTCATTGTCTCCCAAATTCACTAATTCATTAACCTCTTGATGGGGCTAAATTGACTTATATTCAGGTTCTATTAATTTCAACAAATCAGGAGGCAAAATCTAATCATCTATGTCCTCTTATTATTAAGTTCATCAACATCAATTGGGTTTTCAAAATGAAATCCAAGATTATTGTCATGATTATATTCATATTCACTATTTGGAAACTCTCAAATGGAAGAGATCAAGAGAATATTGGCACACAACATTAGTATGAATGAATATGTAAACAATAAAAAAATGTAGATGCATCTTTTAAGTCTTTTATTAAAATGATAAACTTGAAACACACCATAAAAGATCTCTTAATGTTTATGGAACAAGTAATTAGGCATTTAAACGTTCACAACACATTACATTTCAAAAGTTGTAAAGATAATAGACAATTTTATGACATTCCAATTATTCAACTCAAAATCCAGAAGACTAGGGTGCATGAATAATTTTTCATTCTGGATCTTCTTTTTTTCCTCACTCACCATCTAAATGGTCAACTTAGAAACAACTTCTAAAAATTTTGCATTTGGGGCTTTAGGTGAATCTAGGTAGATACATCATCTTGATCGAAAAGAATTATAGAGGTAAGGAATAACCATTAGTTTTGGCTCTGTCTTACATCTTTTAAGATTATCCATTCTCTTTTCTCTCTTCTTATTTATCATTTTCACTCTGTCCCCTCTTGTTGGCTTATACCCCAAGCCAAATTTATCTTTCTTGTTATATATTGCTAGTGGCTCCATGATTTTTTGTAGATTTTTCTCAAGTTTAATTTCAAATTACCATCTCATTTCAGTAAACTACTTAATAATCATCTGAGTAGTAGTAGTCAGGTGCAATGAATATAATTTAGATATTTCAACCACATATGTAGCATTGACAATCTTAAAAGATATATAAGAGCATTTCAAAACTTCATTTACAGCTTTTATATAAAATGTATTCATAGGTTGGGTTATTAGTAAATCTTCGTCTCCTACTACACATATTAGCTTTCTATCAACAATGAATTTAACTTTCCAGTGCAATAAAAATGGAACAGCACCTGTCATATAAATCCATGACCTACCCAATAAGCAGCTATATAAGGACGAGATATCCATAACTTGAAATTTCATATTAAAAGTGCAAAGTCCAATCTACAATGGCATTTCTATATCCCTAAGCACCTCTCGTCATGTTCCAGTGAAGGCCCAAACAATTGTATGACTAAGCTTCATTTAAAATACATCAACATGTAGTCTTACCAATGTAGTCATAGGCATGACATTAATTAAAGAGCCATTATTGATTAGAACCTTAGCCACTATATTACTTTGACACTTAATAGTAATGTAAAGAGCCTTGGTATTCTCTCGACCTTTTAAAAAAATCTTTTCATCACTAAAAGAAATATAATTTGAGACCATCAGATTACTAATAGGTGTTTCACATACTTAATAGATACATTATAGGACACATATTCTTGATTTAACACTTTCAATAAAGCATTACGGTGGAATTTTGAACTTAGCAGGAGTGATAATAGTAAAATTCTAGTTGGTATCTTATTCAACTATTCTACCATGCTATACTCGCTATGCCTTATTAGCTTCAAAAATTCACAAGCTTTATTTTTAATGATCGACTTTTAGTGCTCTTTATTAGGGACTATCATAAGGTTATTCTAACTTTTTTCTTTCTCTTCGACCTTGGCTTTTTCTTTCCTAACTTTCTTTAGCATTTTCAAAATGTAACATCGTCCACTTTGGGTTATAGCTCTTATACATATTATGTTTATAGTATCTAGGTTGACCATAACATTGTAATCATACTTTTATGGTACTACCTTGTTGCTCTGATATGAAAAAGGGCTAGAGACTTTAATAGTCACTACTAATTAGGAGATAGGCCTTTCAAGCATTGGGTTTGACTTTTCATCATAATATATGGTCACAAGTTTATGTATGAACTTTGTTGATGCATCAAGGGTAACTACTTTAGCTTTTGCCAAAACTTTTTTCTTTTCATAAAATTCTATTACGCATGTCTATCAATCTCTATACCTTATAACGAAACTAATCACAATTCTAGATAAAATGCCCTAAAACACCTTTATAGTAATCATAACTTTCAGATGATTTAATCATCTCATGGCAATTATAAGGCTTAATTGGTTTCAACATATCAACTTTAACTAAAGCTTCAAAAACTTTAGTTACCAAAGTTTCATCTATCTTCCTTGTAACATAGTATTCCTAATCATCAATCAAAGAATTTATTGTTGGTCCAATATAATTTAAGAGTAGATTTTCATTAATATTTAGGGCTTATCACTGGCTGGTATTGAAGTTTAACATTAATTTCTTGATTAACTCTTGAACCTTACACTTTAAAGTAGTGCAATTCTCTATAAAATGACTTGCATTTTCATAATGATAATCACAATGTGCATTAGGATCATATCATTTAGGATACAGAGGTTTCAATGGTTCACAAAAAAATAGGTCCTAGTAAATGATTCTTCATAAGTTAAGGGAACAAATTAGTGTATGTCATAGGAATAGGGTCAAAAAAGACATTTTTTTTTAGTATTTTTGGGGGCACTTAGACAATTACCTTGGTTGGGTATCCATTCTGGTCTAATAGGTGTAGTAGGATGGTTGTACATATATGTAGGTGTTTGAAAAAATGACTGAAAAAAGGGTGGATAAGCTAATTATTGGACTAGCTGATACGAATGAGGGATGGATGTCACATTGTTTATGTGAGGATAATAGGTTTGGTGCATTAGTTAGGGTATGGGGTAAATCCTCTAATTTGTTGCCTCACATAGTTCATTGCTTACGCTTTACTTTCTTTCTTTTTGGATGCTTCACCTTTCTATGTGCAACTTGTCTCTCTTGCATCAAGCTTGTTATTTGTTATGGCATTTTCGATAATCTAGCTTGAGATCACTATGTCTGTAAAATTCTTGGTTACATTTTCGATCAGTCTTTCATAATATAGTGTTTTCATGGTATTGACAAACAAGATAGTTATTTTTTTTTCTCTGAAAGGAGGTTGTCCTTATGCAGCCACCTATCTTTACCTATATGCGTATTTCTTAAAGCTCTCGATTGTTTTATTTTACATGATCTGCAGAGATAATTAATATAGAGTTAGATCTATAACATGTTGATATTGAGTAAAAAATACCCTCATAAGTTCTTTCCAAGAGTGGATACGAGTCTTGTCTAATTGAACATACCATCTAGCTGTAAAACTCATAAGGCTATCCTAGAATATGAGCATCAATAGCTTTTTTTGCAAGCATGCATAGCCATTTTTCAACAATAATACATGGTCAGATGAGTCACTGGGCATTTAGTCCTATTATACTTCTCAAACTCAATGACTTTGAATTTAGGTAAGATGACCACATCTAGAACCAAATAAAGCTTGATTACATCTATAGAGCCATAAAAATTCATTCCTTTTATAGCTCTAAAATTTTCTTTTAAAAATTTCATCTTTTACTGGGAACTTGAGTCCTTTGCTATCTCAGGTGCTTTCATTCCTAGCTTTTCTATCTCTTTGGAATCATCCAAATCTGGTACATGAATCAAATATGAAGATTTCATTCCAAAAGCAATAGTAGCTTACCTTTGAAATTGGGTAGGTCCAATTGCTATAGGTACATTAGGATAAACATATAGTTACCTTCCAATGCATCACGTTGCTTGTGGTTGTACCTTTTAAAAAGTTCGAGCTCGATGTGGAGTAAAACTTGATAGATATAGGGGATCTCATCATCTCGTTATTGGTGGCTTTCATGAGTAACTTCTTCTCTAATCACTTTATTTTATTTGTTCATCTTTTTCATCATTTTTATTATTATATTAAGCTACTTTTTTATCTCATCTTGTGCTTTTTCAATCTTCTCTATCCAACTAACTTATTCTTATTCCATAGCTTTGATTCATGAATGAGTATTTTATGAGTGATGGACAAGTCGATTTGAAGCTTTTGAAAGTCAAGCTATCATTAAACCTTTATTACCATAATTTCAAAATTAGGATGCTATACTATTATATTTCATTATGCCATAAAAAATTACATCTAGATGTATGTTCTATGTAAAAAAAAAATCATCCCATTGTTCAGGAGAAATTTTGAAAAGAAACCAAAACATGCTTATAAAACTAAATCGCTTGCACAAATACATAACGAGATACTTGCCACATAGCAAATGTTAACAAAAGGATTCTCCATTAGAGATTATCTTATATAAGACTTGAAATTACATTCATGAAGAGTTTTATTATCTACAGTATCCAAAGAAAATCTTTGATCTGTCAGTATTAGTCTTGTACCGCATCTAAAAAGTTTAGTAGACCATACCCTTGTTCTCCTAGTAGATACATTTTTTATTTTAATTCTTTCATCCTTTTCTCCATTTATGTTACTTTGCAAACGGCTTTATTAATTTGTTCAAACAAATGCTTTAAATGCTCTTGTTTTACCAAGAATGATTGTCTTTATCTTTTAACCTTATCCCAAAACTGAGCATATACTTGAAGCTGCCTACATTCATCAATTTTTCCATTAACATTTGTTGGAAATACAACTATTCTCCTAATTTTTTGACAAAAGCATGGAGTGAATCTTTCTCTCTTTTAACTTTGTGACATTACTTTTTCCACTTTTGTATCTAGATTTATGATTGCCTGATTTCTTTTTGAAGGTACCTTGGCTCAGTGGTAGTAGATGAAAGTGTATGGCTTGAATCTTCTAACATTTCTTTCCACTTGTCTCACTCCTGACCAATCTTCCGAACCTTACCATTCTGTCTCTTTAAATCTCCTAATTTTTCCATCTCTTGGTGAAGTTTTTTATTCTCACTTTTCAATTTATCCCTCTCTTGTTGGAGTTTTCATTTAGCAATTTTCATAACTAGCAAAGGATATCGTGGTATGGGTTTGACTAGGCCATCAAAAATTTCATCTAGATAGAGCATAATGTCTTTGGCTTTCTTAGTGTGCCAAATGAAATATTCTAAAGCGGTATCACTATACGTCTTCCTTTCTATACCCAAACAGTTTACTTTCAAGCTTTGGTGATATCTTCTATCTTATTCAAAGTACCTACATCAGTATATGCAAATTTTAATTAGTTGAGACCATGTGTCATCAAGATAAATTGTTCATAACATGATTGCCTTCGCACTATTATCGAAGCATAACTGATAACACCCTACAAAGCTAAAAGAGAGACCCAAGGCTGATTCTCGTAATTGAATGGTACTAAACATATGGCATCCTTGGTGCTCTCCAAACAACATCTTCACTTGTAAACTTATGTAGAGTTGAGATCCATTCATTTTTTCATTTTGGCTGTGGCCATTTACTTTTGCAGAACTCTTTGGTAGATATGCAAATGGTGAAATAAGGCTTACAAAATTTAGCCTCTTTACATTCGATGTGGCTTTTCATCCAAAAATACAATAATTGTAAACATTCAATGAAGTGCCCATCACCTTTTCACTGACAATGATTCAAAGACTGAATAGTTTTTGCTAGAATTATCGGTGCCACATTTATCTGATACTCTACTTGGTTAAAGAAATCTACCATCATGACTTTAATATGTCTTAACAAATTAGGAAATATCATTATTCCATAAAGAGCTAAACCTATCACGCTCATGTATCAATTATCTTTCAAACACTCAATAAGGTGATCTTGTAGAAAATCCCAAAGTATATAAGTGCCCTCATTTTTTAACTTCATGTGTTTGTCAATTTCTTACACACTGACTAACATTATGTTGGTGAGCTTTTTGCGATAGCCTAAATTTATTTTTCCAATAAATCTTATCTAGGTTTGAATGACTAAGATGAAGCAAAATCAAATACTCTTCAATTGTTGTCACCATTTCCACTTCATCAAACACGAAGCATTTATATGAGGGATCTTAAAATTTTACTATAGCTCAAACCAAATTACTGTCAATAACCATTGAAAAAAGTAGTGTCGAATCTCCATACTTCTTGTGAAAAGCCTCTTGTCTTGTTTCATTCCAATGTTCCCAAAAGCTAGTCAATTTGGTGAAATCATATCATCTAAAATCGAGAGTATCTTTTTTGGAAGAGTGGACACATAATCTCTTGGCAAACAATCTCCCTTTTTGCATTAGGTGTCCTCAAATTTGACTTTTAAACTATTAAAAGTCTCATACTAAATGGGTATAGTCCTAACTTGCAGTAAACTCTTAATGGATGCAAGTAAAATCACCTTGTCAACAAGTGCTATGTAGCAAATACCTCTCTATATGAAGATCAATAGATGCGAATGCATGAAAATGGAATAAATCAAACAGAACAATACAAATTATAATATCAAATTTTATTATTAAAAGGTGTTCCTTCATGAATCCTAGTTTGGGTCATAGCTTTACACAACGGGTTGGCATGGCTCTATTTTAAAGTGAGTTCTTTAGGTTTTTTATATGCTCAGCTTGGATATTAGATAGGCTAAAAAGCTTTTAGATTGTTCCTCACTGTCGTCCATACTGGTCTAACAAGGCACCCCAATCCTTACCCATTATAGGTTACAAATAGAAAATGTTCAATCTGAATGGAAGTATTATGCTAGCCTATGTGGAAGTTATTACCTCACAAAGACGATAAGTACTCTACTTCCTCTTAAAAAGGATTGAGCTTGAGTCGAGAGCTTATGCATGCATATGCACGTGTAGTGTGTGTGAAGGAACATGTAATCATTTCACATACCAAATTAGACATTTGATTTTTCCCACAACAGTTATAAGAAAATAATAACATTAGTAAAATAAGATAATTTGAAAGATTAAATAAAAACAAAAATAATTAACAAATTGGACCATCCAATAAATCATAAGACAACACAAACTTACTCGTTAACTCAATTTTCTTGGCGTGAGTCCCCAGTAAAGTCGTCAAGTTGTCATAACGTATCGGTCCAGAGACTTGATTGCTAAATATAAAAATTTAAGAGTCACTACCAATATTTTTTGTTAAGGTACGATTGGCCACCAAATTAAAATTATCCCTTTTAAAGAAATCCTAAGTTCAATTAAAACTTTATAAAATGGAAAAGTTTTGGTCTACGTTATAGAGCTAAGTTCGAAAGTACGATTACACGTAGGGAAGGATTAGTAGCCATACAGCTCCCGTTCGAAGACAGTACCAAATGACTTTGTGTTGCACTAAATTGGTCTTTAATTAAATGGTCTTTTGGTTTTTTTTTTTAATTTAATTATTTAAATGTCACAAAATTTCATAAGATTTTTTTTCATAATTTTGGTAAAATCTCTAGAAAATTTTTCTTACCTCAAAAGTATTCAAGAAACCCGCTCATCTTCTTGAAGAGGCTTCGTCGTCAGATCGATGAAAACTTTTTATAATTTTATTAATTTTATACTCTAGATTTTTCATCATTCTAGCAAATTTTAAAAATATCTTATTTTTTGAAAAAAATCTTCTAAGGATCACTCATTTGTAATCTTTAAACTTTCATGAAATTTTTTTTTATTTTGAAAATGCTTTAAATTATAAATTATCCATCATTCTAGAATAATTTAGATAGAAATCTTTTCATTTTGTTATTTTTTTCATAAAATTACTCATTCGTAATATTGTTTAGAACCCTATTATTGTTTTTTATTTATTTTGATTTTGTGAAATTTTATAATATTTATATATATATTTTTTACTTAGGAATAAACGTAAATTGTTGGTGTAAAAATTTTTTCCAAAATTTTCAACATTTTGATAAATTTTTGATAAATTTTATTACATAAAAACCCTAAAAATCACCCTTTCTTGATTTTTTGTAATTCCATCATTTAGACGATTTTCATTATTCCCAAGTTTAATTTTTATTTTATTATCATTTTATGATTTTTGTTGTTTTATTTTTTTTTTTCTAAATTTTCCATCATTCTAGTGGAATTTAGAAAGAATCTTTTGTATAAAATTACTCATTCATAAATTTTTAGATTTTTATTTGTCATAACGTCTAGGTTGGGAGAACCTACCCATTAAGCATAAAAACTATGGAGTCACCACTAATCTTTTTTATCTAGGAGTGTTTGGCCTTCTATATAAATCTATCATCTTGAAAGTTATCCTAAGTCTAAGCTAAGGGTCCTTAAAAATAATAGGTTCCAATCTACATCATTAGAATTAAAGTTAAGGAATTGATTACGTGTAGGGAAGGAATTAACACCTCTTTATTCCCAAAATTAACACCAAGTTAATTATGTGTTATCTTACCTAAGCCTTATCAAAGATAGTTTTATCATGCAAGTAAATATATTCCAATCCTTTTATTTATTTACAAAACATAGTCATACAAAAATTCTATCAAAAAGATCAAGCAATCATGCAATAAATATTAAATCATACAATGCAAAAATTTTCATGCCATAAATATAAAATCATATCTTGCAATAAATTATCATGCAAATATTAATATTATTATGCTTAAATTTGCTAAAATATTCATGCAAGAATGTCATGCAAATATATTAATTATTATGCAATAATAATAATCATGTAAATATATAATATCATGCGATAATATAAAATACCATGCAAATATATTAATAACCATTCATGAAAATATATAATATATAAATCATGCAATTAAATATATAATCATGCTAATAATAATACATAAATCATGCAATTATGTAACTAATAATACATAAACCATGCAAAGTATGCAATTAAATATATAATCATGTAAACAAACATGTAATTAAATACATAATCGTGCAAATAAATATATTAATAATCATGCAATCAAATTAAATATAATCATACAAATAAATATATTAGTAATCATGCAAATATATTAATAAATCACACAAATAAATATATTAATCATGCAAACAAATATATTAGGCAAATAAATTATCATGAAAATATAATATTAATCATGCAAATTCATGTAAAAATAAATACCATGCAATAAATATAAAAATAAGATCAATTAAATATTATAAAAGTTATGCAAAAGTCACAGAAAAAAAAATGAAAAACAAACATTACCTCAATAGATCACAGGTTCCAATAACTTTTTTCTTTTCAAAAACTAATACTTCCGACTATAAATCTTAGCCTTCTTTCTAAAAACTACAACATGATGTTCTTGCAAATTTGTTTTTGCTTGATTGCTTATTCCTTGTTGATTCAAAATTTTACCAAAATTTTCTCTCTTTTTAATGATCTTTATTTGATCTTGAAGTGAATTACTGTGAGACTCCTTTTTTGATCTTAGATTCAATATCTTTGTGTAGGGGTTGAATCTATTTCGATTTGGAAGAAATTAATTCAACCGAATTTAGGATTTCTCTCCAAATTTTATTCTCTATGTAATCTTCAATTTTTCAATAAATTAAGTCCCAATTCTTTCCAAAAGTATTCAACCATTAAAGTTAAAATTTGAGATAGACTCCAAGAGTTGAATTAAATCCAAGTCCATGCAAAATCCAATATTTTTTTCTTTTTTATTTTTACTTTTATTTTTATTTTTTTTACCAATTAACTTTGACTTTTTTGACTAAAAAAATAAAAATTAAACCAAAAATTAAAATTAAAAAATTAAAATACAAATAAAATTTAAGGCTTAATCTATGAGCCCAAAATTCACTTTTTCAATTAAGGCCCAATTGCAAATAACAATTAAAATTTGAAACCCAACAAATTTTAAAAAATTCTCGAACAAAATAGGGTGTTTACATTATTGTTGGATTGATCCTTTTTTATTTAATTTTATTACTTGTTTTATTATTTTATAATTTTTGTCTTTAAATAAATATTTTTAAAATTTTCTTTCTAATTCACCATCATTCTGGTAAATTTTTTTTAAAAAAAATCTATTACATGTTGCACATTCACAACTATTTGAAAATTTATTATTATTTTTTTAAAAAAAATATTTATTTTTATTTTATTTATTCTTTTTATTATATTTTTAAATTTTCTTAAATTATGTTAAATTTAAGGGTAAAATTATGTAATTAAATTTTAATTTAAATATTTTATTTTATAAATATTTTATATTATAATAAGTTCAAATTTTAAGCATACATATTATTCAAATAATATATAAAATATAAATAAAAATTAATAAAATAAAATACCAGAAACTGTCGGTCAACAATTCAAGCATGGTTCAGCTGGTCTAAGATAGTTTTCTGGCAGTCCAAGGTGGTTTGGTTGGTCCAGAGTAGTTTAAGGGCAGTTTAGTTCGGTTCAAATCCTATTCCGTTGGATCAGTCCAAGGTCAAAGGTAGGCATAGGTCATGGATCGGGTTGCTAAAATCTCAAGTCGAATCTGAGTCCATGCGCAGATTTTCTAGGTCTTCAAATGGCATCATTTTGGGTTTTTTTTTTTATATAAACCAAATTTTTTAAAATCATTTCAACCATTTTCTGTAAAAAAAAAAAAATTTAGACCTAAAAAATTTCTCCCATGCCCCTGCCAGAAAATGATTGGCCTCTATCATCATCAATGCTAGGTAGTCGGTGTCATCGCCATACAATCGTCGTTCTCGATTGCTAATGACTAAAAATAATTCCCAAAATATCCCTAAAAATTCTTTTTAACCTATTCTACCCTAATCTAACCTTTATTTCTTTCAAAATTCCTTTAAATCTTCGAGATCAACCTTCAAACTTTTGACAATAAAATTTTTTTTATGCTTATTTCTTAGCATTGGGTCCTCATTCCAGAGGCTGTGGCCTTAGGGCACAATCGAGATCCTATGCTACATAACTAAATCGATGAAAACTAGATGTCTTACTATCCCTCATTCATCTTGTGTCCTTAGAGGCTATGGGTTGGACTTCAATCATGCCCCATGTCCCAAGTGTGTCACCCAAACCTTCGTGGACATATTAGTGTACTAGTGTTCAATCATGCTCTCGGATACAAAATGTTTTGTGGGTGTGAGCTCTCGACCCTTGTTCGTCCGATGCTATGCATTTTATGTGCTCAACACGCATGATGCTTGTGCTCCATGTTGGCTCTTTTTGTCACTCAACTAGTACGTTAAGGCCCATGTGATGCCAACATCCTAAAGGAATGCTACTTGGTTGATTTTGCCAATAGTCATATGCTTGTCTCAAAGATTAAGCCATGCATATGTAAGTATGAACTAATTCTAACTGTGAAACTGTGAATGACTCACTAAATTAGTTATAGTTTGTTTAATGGTATCTACTACTCAGATAACAATAGTAATTCTAGAACTAATACGTGCAATAAACCCTGACTTCTGAAAGGGATGCATTTATTAGATAAAAGGTCGATGCAGGCTTTGCTCGTTGCTCTGATGATTCATGATAACTCAATGGATTGTATAACTTTTGTGCTGGTGATGCATCATTCAAATTTTTGCCCTATCAACTTTCGATGATAGGATAATGGCCTACTATGGTTTTTTAGGTTTTTTGGGTTTTTGGAAGAGGTTTTTTTTTTTTTTTTTGAATTTTCTTTGGCAGAGCCTACTTTTTTTTTAGGTACTCTAGGTTCTTTTTTTTTTGTTAGGTGTGTTCTCTCTTTTTCTAAGTTTCCTTATACTATTTTGGGTTTTCTATAATCTTTTATTTGTAGGAAAAGAGCTTTATTTATAGAGCTTCTAAGATTCAAATCTTAGATTTTTTGGGATTGAGATCTTAAAATTTTAACTTTGTTATTGTTTTTCAAAGCCATTGGTAGACTTTTGATGACCAAATTCTACGCTACCAAGTTAGGTAGAAGGAAAACAGATTGCAGGTGATGGTGGTACAAGGGTGCTTTTAATGCATTTAATGCACCCAAAGACTTTCAGACCAAAAAGTCTAAAAACAAGTAGCAAAAAATAATAATAATAATAATAAAAACTAAAAAAATTATATTTAGGTTAAAACAAAATAAAAAAAATAGGTGTTTACATAAACTACCTATAATCCCCTACTAGTTTGGAATGTTAGTGTTTAATTTTTAACCTTTCATACAAATAAATATTACAAATATAAGAAGGCATCTCTTGATTTAAACCTTCAATAGCATATATATCTTAGAATTCTAACAAAGTTAATGGTGTCTGCAAATTAAACCTCAACTCCTAATATTAGAATTAAAGATATAACACATATAATACTTATTTCTTCTTCTATCAAAGATTTATAACTAGTTTAGCACTATTATGGCCATGTACTTATCCTATTCATAAATATTTACAAGAAAGACCACAATTCTTCTTATCAAGTGGCACCATTTATATGTTTATATGAATAGAATTTCTATTATGTCTTCATTTCTTTAGACATTTAAATAATAAACTCCATTATGAGTATAAAAAACTCATCATTCCCACGTAATGGATCACAATAGTTTTTAAAATTTGAATGGATTTTACTAGTGCTTAATAGACACATAAAAATAACTTGTTTTTACCTATTAAACTTTGTAATTAAAGGTTACTAATTCAAAGATAGGTTCCCATTATTGGTGTCTAATAGTAAGGTGTTTAAATATATTCTACTTGTAATATTATTAACAAAATATCTTGGAATTTAATTTTCTTTTATGGTAATTACCCTCATTTAAGATTAATCTTTAATATAATCACTTCAGGCTCATATATCCAAACTTTTCATTTTGCATAGAATTTATATGCTCCAAACAACGTTACATCGTTCTTGTCATTTTAAGAAATAGATGGTATTGATTGTAGCCACAACTCTGTACTCATTAATATAAAATTTCAACTATTCTATTTTTACATTTTTATCTATTTTTATACAATTATTCTTTTAACACTATTGGATAAACTTAATGAATATACCAAGCCATTTTAATCCTCTTAAGGTATTTAAAGACCTTTTATGATTTTATTTTAATAAGTTGTACTAAACTTATTAACTTATATAATTTGCTCATAAAATTATACTAAAATCTCACAATACTATGATGACAAGTTTTTTTTTTTTTTATTCTTATCACCCCCATCCTGAGCAAATTTGCATTCTTGTATTAAAGAATGTCTCATTCAATTATCAAGATATTATTTATACTTAATCAAATTGCCATTTTCATTTATCTTTTACAATTGGATAAATTCAATTAATAACAAATAATTTTAGTCCTTTTAAGATATGTAAGGGCTTTTTATGATTTTAATTTAATAAGTATTGTAATAACGTCTAGATCCGTGGACCATCACTAAACATTGACTTGAGGAGTCGTCACCAATCCTTTTTGTTTAGGTGTGATTAGCCACCTGATTGAATGTCCCTTTTTAAAGAAAAATCCTAAGTTTGACTTAGGTATCTTTAAAATGTTAATTCGATGCCGTAAAACCAGAACTAGGTTCGAGAGTATGGTTACGTGTGAGGAAGGTTATAGCACCCCCACAATGCCCATCCAAAGATGGTACCAACTCGATTTCGTGTTATCCATTGAGCTTTAAAAATTTTACCAAGTAGTTAATTATTGAAAATTATTCTTAATTGACTCCAATACTTTTTACGAAAAATTAAGAAAATTCCCTCACCTCAAGAGTATACAAGAAAACTGTTGTTTCTCTTGCAGAGGCTCTGTCATCAGATTATTCGACATTTAAAAAAGTAAGAAAGAAAAAAAAGGAATAATGCTTCAACTTTTGATAGAGATCTCTTTTTTATTATGTTGTTTTATAAGAAAAAAAAAAAACCCATGCTTTTATACAAGGATAATTCATGCTTTCAACTTTTTCTTAAAGCATTTTTGACATTTCTATGTTCAAGAAAAATTGATGCTTTTCACTTTTCCTTAAAATGTTTTTCTTGAAAATTTTATTTTTAAGGAAAATTGATACTTTCAACTTGTCCTTAAAATGTTTTTTTGACAATTTTATTTTAAAAAAAAATTGATACTTTCAAGTTTTCCTTAAAAATATTTTTTAAAAATTTTATTTTGAAGGAAAATTGGCACTTTCAACTTTTCCTTAATAATGTATTTTTTTAAAATTTTATTTTCAAGAAAAATTGATACTTTCAACTTTTCCTCAAAAATATATTTTTTTAATCTTTATCTTAAAAAAACCATAGAAAATTTAAAGATGTTTAGTTAAATAAATAAATTATTTCAATTTAATCAATAAATAAATAAGGAAAAAAATAATAATCAATAGATAAATAATAAAACTAAATGGAAAAGAAAGAAAAAAAAAAAACCTTTAGTGCGACTTAGTTAAGCTCGACTAGGACGTGGCTCCAGAAACAGAAGCGGTTAGAACAGCTCGGTGTGCAGCTCGGCTTAATGGCCCAGTAGGAAGAAAATAAACAGGTTGGTGAGTTTTACGAGCTATGGGTTGGGTCAGATTTCGAGCGACACGCGGATCCTATCCATTTTTTAACTTTCCAAAACGGTGTCGTTTCTTATAGGTATAAAAGGCAAAAATCCCTCATTTTCTTCAGATGTCTCTCTCGTTCTCTCTCTCCTCTCTTTTGTTTCTCACTCTAGGCGATTTTCGATCATCATTTTCCATTAAATATCACTAAAATGATCGTCGATTTTAGGGTTTTATTACCAAAAACTGGGTTTTTCACCAAAAAAGTCATCGAAAAACTTGAATTTTCATAGAAAAATTCAATGGATTATGGAATTTCCAAAAAATTTGCAAAAAAATTCCAAAAAACCAATTAATACCACGAATTCCCCAAGAACTTTCTACAAAAAAAATCTTGATTCTGATCACTCATGTTTTTCTCCCTTTCTATCCTTTCTTTTTCCCATATTTTTTGTATGATTGCTGGGGGTTTTTATATTCCTTGATTCACCCGATTAGATGAGGATTTCAAAATCCTCTTATATTTCAAAAACCCTATCTTTTGATCTGTCTATCCTCATTTTTTAAAAAATAAATCCCTTTTTGATCTAGTTTTCAAAAAAAAAAATTTATATTCGACAATTTTATTAAAAATAAAACTCTATTTTTATTCATTCATTTTAATTAATTTTTTTAACCCTATCTAAAAAACTTGGTGTCTCCAGTTGCCCCTCTTTGCATATTTTCTGTGAAACATAAATTATGTAAAGATGTAGACACCTATCATAACTTCATTCAGGAAAGAAAATACTTTGGCATAGATTGAATCGAGTCTGAAAATGGAATGACTTAAAGAAGGATCTGGCATAGACCAAAATCCAAACCACAAATACCTGGATTGAATCGAAGTCTGAAATAAATAGCTTAGACCAAGCCGAAGAAGGATCTCGTGTAGGTCAAAATTCAAAATAAAATGACCTAGATGAAACTAAAGTCTAAAACGAATAACTTGGATTGAACTGAAAAAGGATCTGGCATAGGCCAAAATTCGAAACAAAATGACTTGGATGGAATCAAAGTTTGACTTTACAACAATTACAAAATTTTAAACCTTCAAAGGTTCATGATTTGAAGCATTTTAAAATTTCTTAATTGAAAATTCATAATGCAAGTTGAAACTCAAAGATTCACAATTCAGAAAAAAATTTCACAAATTTGGAATTCAAAGATTTGCAATTGCAAAATTCACAGGACTTAAAAATTTGCAAGAATTGGAGATTCACAAAAATTTTAGATTTGTAAGAATTGGAGATTCGCAAGACATTCAGATTTGCAAGACATTCAGATTTGCAAAAACTTTCAAATTTGTAAGAATTGGAGATTCGCAAGGCTTTCAGATTCGTAAAAACCTTTAGATTCGTAAAAATTAGAGATTCACAAAGTTTTCAAATTTGCAAGAATTGAAGATTCGTAGAGCTTTCAGATTCACAAGAAATGAAGATTCGCAGGGCTTTCAAATTCACAAGAAATGAAGATTTGCAAAAATTTTCAGATTCGCAAGAAATAAAGATTCACAAAATTTTCAGATTCGTAAGAATTGAAAATTTGCAAGACATTCAAATTCGTAAGAATTGAAGACTCGTAAGACTTTCAAATTGGAGATTCATAAAATTTTTGAATTCACATTGGAGAAAACTTCTAGAGCTTCACAACTATAATTTCAAAGGTTCTCATTCAAAAATTTTAGAATTTCATCCAAAATTTCTAGGATTCTGATTCAAAAACTCTAGGCATTCACATAAAAAAAAAGTTTAAAACTCAAAGATTCTCATTTGAATTATTAGAGATTATTCTTGGAGATTTTACAAATCATCCTCATCATTGAAAAGGTTTCTTCAAAAAGTTTCACAACTTTAAAAAAAATTGAGATGTTTTCCTCGTCAAAAATCTCATCATGAAAATTTTTAAAGTTTCAACGTTCAAAATTCCCCTACCAAAGTCAGAATTTTGTATGATAATGATGTGAATGCAACCCAATTTCTCACAACAATGCAGATGCCATACTCTAAACCATGATTCACATGTTCACTACATGATGCAAATGCGTGATTAAACCATGATGCGAATGCAATGTAATGTAAATGCCCCAAAAATCAACACCATGACATTCTAATTGATTGTGGTAATAAGGTTCTCAAGATTTCACCATCTCACATTTCCTTTTTAACTTCCCAGTAGTAACATTTTTAGAAGCAATTCACCAATTTCGCTAACTGACCATGTTATTTCCAGCATTTGGTGATAACTCACATATTAAATTGGTTGATCCATCACCATATTCACCACTTGGGTACCACATTTGCCTTTTCAAATAATCTTTTTCATTTTTTTATCCCTATCATCGTGGATTTCTTTTCAAAAGAATGCATGAATCTTTTATGAATATTCTCATTCATTGATTATCATTTCAATTCATGACAAGCACCATGCAATCATATATTTTCTTGATTTATTCCAGGGATACAAAAATGAGTGAGGGTAAGGTGAATTGAGAGAAAAGAAAATCAATACAAAAACAAGCTTGGTACAAAAATAAATAAATCAAGGAACAAATTCAAAGCATGCCACTAGGGTAAGTGTTTGAATGGTATAATAATATCCGAATAATGGATATTCAGACAATTTCTAACATTAATCGAAGATTCTTTTCAAAAACTCATTCCATTGACTTTCAAAATCATTTTGAGCTCTCACATTTTACCCCAGTTCCAAAGGATCTTCAGATAACATTGATCTTCTATACATTGAACTGTTATTCTAGTTTTAAGCTCAAATCTCTTTTTACCCAAATTGCCCTTTTCAGGTTTACAATTTGAGTTTTCCTTTTCTCTCCATTTTTATTTTTCTTTTTTTTCTTTCTTTTATTCTTTCACCCATTATTGATATCTCTTCCACATCAATCTCGAGAGCAATGAAGCATGATTTTGTCATTCCATCAGTAGCATGCCTTAGTCTAACATATGATCATTCAATAAGAGCATTCATATTTAATCCAAATGGACTTTTAAAGGTTGTAATGTAGGCCATGGTGAGGAATTATGAAAGAAATGGATAAAATAGGCTCAAAACATGTGTTTAAAGGGTTCAAAACCAAAGGATCATTTTTCATCATATGATGCAATTTGGCATTTTGCCCCATTTCACATCATTTCATTAGTTTTTCTTTTTTTCATTTGATCTCTTATAAAAAAACTTTCATTACTTTGCCCCAAATCATGTGTGGCATTTATTTTTATTTTTCCTCTTTTTTTTTTTTTTTTTGCTTTTCTTTCTTTTTCTTTCTATTTGAGAACCTTCACGATCTTTTGCCTCTTTTTTTTTTCAAAAATTACCCCCAGTGTGGAGGGTGATCCTTGGTCATGTTTCTTTAGAAAAAAAAAATTATAATAGGCTCAAAGGGGTAGCAATGAATGGTTTTTCGAATAGTAAAAGAAATATGGTCATTTTTCATCCCCAATGTGAATGTCTTTTTTGAGGACCATATTTTGAACAAAGACAAACTAGTTAGATGCTTTCAAGACATAATCTGCTCATAGATTATTATTTTTTTTTATTCAAATAATCTCTATGGATCAATATAAATGAGTTTTCAAAATTAAATCCTAAAATTATTATTTATACTTGTCCAAACATTCACTATTTGAAATTTGAGAATAGGAATAAAATGGATATGGAAAGTAGCAAAAAATAATGATTTGGATGAAAGAGAAATGTAATAAAATGCATCAACTTACCTTTTATTAAAATGATAAAGAATGAAATCTTATTACATAAAAGAAATATTGGCATTACTCTAAAAGAAATCCAAGCAATTTTTAGCCAGTATCAACATCCTTGTCCTTCCTCAAGACTATGCCTCTGTGTGATCAAGTGAAGAATTTTTATTGCCATCTAATTTTTTTGATTCATCGAAGCTTACCAAGCCTTTTCGGATCAAACTTTGTACTTTGTGCTTGAAAGTAGGGCAAGTTTCTATAGAATGACCCACATTCCCATTATGATAATCACATGTGGCGTATTAGCATCATACCATTGGGGATAGGATAGCTTTAATGGTTCTAGAATAACAGTATATACTAAGTTATTTTTAACTAGTTCAGGGAATAACTTAGTGTAAGTCATAGGGATAAGGTCAATGTGTGCCTTTTCTTGGTTATTTCGAGATCTATTCAAACCAGCCACTTGGTTATTAGGCATTGAAGCTGGGGTAGCAATAGAATTGGACCTATATGTGGGTGCTTGAAAAGTTGATTGGTAAGCTAGTTGTGAAACAGGATGATAAAAAACTGGTGCAACAAGATTAATGGTTAGATAATATGTAGGATATACTAACTGTGGGTATGGGGCATAACTTCTGAATTGTTGTTCTTCCAAACTTATAGCTTGAGCTTCACTTTCTTTTCTTTTGGACAACTCACCCTTTTTTGTATTAGAAGTCTTTCTTTCTTCAAGCTTGTCACTCTTAATGGCATTCTCTATCATTTCCCAGAGATCATTATAACGGTAAAATTCTTGGTGGCATTTCAATCATTTTTTCATAATATGAAAGCTTTAAAGTACTCACAAATAAAATAGTCATTTTATTTTTAGTAAGAGGTGATTGAACTTGAGCAGCTACATCTTTTCACCTTTGTGCATACTCTTTGAAGCTTTCAAAAGATTTTTTTTATATATTTTGTAGAGATATATGATCTAGAGCTAAGTCTATAATGTGTTGGTATTGAACGATGAATGTCTTTGCCAAATCATTCCAAAAATGGATACAGGTTCAATTTAACTGGACATACCACCTCGCAGCTGAGCCAGTGAGATTATCTTGAAACACATGTATTAGTAGTTTTTCATCATAAGCATGGACAGCCATTTTGTAGCACTAATCACCTTAGAAGTTTTCAACTTCAATCTTTCTTTCTCTTTAAGATCATCAAAAGCAGGGACCTCAATTGGATCATACATTTTTGCCCCAAAGGTAGGGTTAGTGTAACTATGAAATGGTACTTCAGGATATGCCTCAGAAAATGGCATCCGTGAGGCTTGTGTATTTAGAAGAGATTGGCCTTGATTTGGGCCAAACCCCAAAAGGTGTAGAAGATCCACAATATCCCATTTCTCATTTGAATTTAGGGTATCTTTTACTATTTTACCTTTATCTAATTTCTCTAGCATTTCCATCATCTTTGCTAACTCTATTTTTATCTCCTCTTGAGCTTTCTCGATCTTGTCTATACGGGTACTTTGTTCTTGTTCCATTTGCCTTGCTCGCGATCGAGTATTATACGAGTGATGTGCAGGTTGGCTTGAATTTGTCGACGATCGAGCTATCCTTGAACCTTTGATTACCACAAATTAAGATGCTTGCATTACTACATGTTCATGTCATGAAAGCAAGACTATAAAAATAATCTTAACATGATTTCAAGTTAACACATGCGAAATGAATGCCAAAAATATATGTAGCCTAATGTTATCTTGTTTTAACTGAAAAAATTAGATGAAGAAAAGAAAAAAAATTCAACTAACATGCATCTTATCATGACAATTCATGCAACATGACATATACAATAGTTAATTTCTATTCAAGAAAAATCAATCTTTGTAAAAATGTAACTTAGCTGTTGGATTTTTCTACAAAAAGGGAAGGTAAGGCTCTAACTACAGGTTAGGTTCCTCATGTTCATTATATGTGGTTTAAGGTTGATAGTCTAAAGGTTCCAAATTGTTCCTTACATCATTGTCCATCACAGACTAGTAATGCACCAAAATCCTCACCCATTACAGGCTATAAGCAGAAAAGGTTCAATTTGAGTGGAAGTATTTCGCTAGCCACTGTGGAGGCATTAAAACCTCATGAAAGCATATGTACTTTACTCCCTCCTAGAAGGATGAAGCTCAGGTATAGAGCCCATGTTATGCACATGCATATGAATGACATAGTTAGCAACATAAATAAATAAAATAAATGAAAAAAGTCCTTACAAAGAATTCAATTTTATTAGGTTTTTTGGACAAGACGAATTTATTTTCTAGCCTAACTTTCAATTTGGTCCTCAATGGAGTCATCAAACTGTCATAACGTCTAGATCCGTGGACCTATCGCTATACATTAACTTGAGGAGTCACCACCAATCTATTTTGTTTAGGTGCGATTGGCCACCTGACTGAATCTATCCTTTTTTAAATAAAAATTCTAAGTTTGACTTAGGTATCTTTGAAAGGTTGATTCGATGTCACGAAACCAGAACTAGGTTTGAGAGTACAATTACATGTGAGAAAGGTTATAGCATCCCTACAACGCCCATCGAAAGATGGTACCAGCTCAATTTCATGTTATCCATTAAGCCTTAAAAATTTTATCAAGTAGTTAATTATTGAAAATTATTCTTAATTGACTTCAATACTTTTAACAAAAAATTAAGAAAATTCTCTCACCTTAAGAGTATACAAGAAAACTATTGTTTCTCTTGTAAAGGCTCCGTCACATATTATTTAACATTTAAAAAAAATAAGAAAAAAAGGAATAATGCTTTAACTTTTGATAGAGATCTTTTTTTTATTATGTTGTTTTATAAGAAAAAAAAACTCATGCTTTTATACAAGGAAAAGTTGAAAGTATCAATTTTCCTTAAAGCATTTTTGACATTTCTATATTCAAGGAAAATTGATACTTTCCACTTTTCCTTAAAATGTTTTTCTTGAAAATTTTATTTTTTAGGAAAATTGATACTTTCAACTCTTCCTTAATAATGCATTTTTTTTAAAATTTTATTTTCAAAGAAAATTGATACTTTTAACTTTTCTTCAAAAAAAATTTTTTTGAATCTTTATCTTTAAAAAAAAACCATTGAAAATTTAAAGATGTTTAATTAAATAAATAAATTATTTCAATTTAGTCAATAAATAAATAAGGAAAAAATAATCAATAAATAAATAATAAAACTAAATGGAAAAGAAAGAAAGAAAAAAAGAACAAAAAAAACCTTTAGTGTGGCTCAGCTTAGCTCGACTGGGATGTGAATCCAGAGATAGAAGCGGTTGGAACGGCTCAATGTGCGAATCAGCTCAATGGCTCAGCATAAAGGAAAGAAATGGGTTGGCAGGTCTTATTCATTACAGGTTGTGTCGGATTTTGGGTGACATACAGATCCTACCCATTTTTTAACTTTTCAAAATGGCATCATTTCTTATAGGTATCAAAGGCAAAAATCCCTAATTTTCTTCATATGTCTCCCTCATTCTCTCTCTCCTCTCTTCTATTTCTCACTCTACGTGATTTTTGGTCATCGTTTTCCATTGAATATCATTGAAAAGATCATTGATTCTAGGTTTTATTACCGAAAACTAGGTTTTTCGTTGGAAAAGTCATCAAAAAACTTGAATTTTTGCCGAAAAATTCAATGGATTATGGAATTTCCAAAAAATTTGCAAAAAAATGTAGAAAAATTCCAAAAAAAACGAATTAATGCCACGAATTCATGAAGAACCTTTTACAAAAAAAAAAAATTCTTGATTCTGATCACTTTTTTTTTTCACCCCTTTTATCTTTTCTTCTTCCCTCATTTTTCTATGTGATTGCTGTGGTTTTTTGTAAACTTTGATTCACCCAATTAGATGAAGATTTCAAAATCCTCATGTATTTCAAAAATCCTATCTTTTGATCTATCTATCCTCATTTTTAAAATTGATCCAGTTTTCAATAAAAAAAATTTATATCTATCAATTTTATTAGGAATAAAACTCTATTTTTATTCATTCATTTTAATTAATTTTTTTAACCCTATATGAAAAACTGGGTGTTTACAAGTATACTAAACTTATTAGCTTATATAACATACTCATAAAATTATACTAAAATCTTACAACACTACCGTTGAAATTTTTATTTCTTTTGATTTTTATCACCCCCAACATGTACAAATATGCATTCTTTTGTTAAAGAATGTCCTATTCAATTATCAATATATCATATATACTTAATCAAATTGCTATTTCATTTATCATTTTACTATTTGGTGGGTTTTTTTTTAGGAGGCATCCAAATCCACCCGTACTGATAGATAACTAGCAAATACTTTATATTTTAATTTTTTTCTCTAAAAGTTTCAAAACTTTTATTAAAACTGAATATGAGAGAATACTTCAATAAGAGTGATGTCAAATATAATCAATCTCAATTCTTTTTTTTTTTTAAAGTAAACTCATGCTTTCAATAATCTCCTTTTGAGACTTTCATACCAGCTCATATATCAACTCATATAGATACTTATAAAATTATTTTATCATGAATACTAAAGCCATATCTATCATGGTTCATGTTATTAAAAACAATCAAAATTTTATGCATAACTACACAATACTATAAATTTTGTGTCCAAATTATAAAATATATGAAATTTTTTCACCAAATAAATAAAAAGCATTTTAACTAGTTACAAAGAATTATATAACTTCTCCAATTGAATTGAAGTTATCTTAGATAATATGTTTATTTCTTATTGAAATAATATTATATAAATCAAATAATATGAATCATGCATTATTTTGTTGTCAATAAAATGCAATCATGGAATATGGACTATAAAATATGATTTTATAATAAGAACATATATACTTGCTTCTTTTTCAAAAGATTTATAAATTCATAACTTCTTTTATGCCTTAAAGTAATTCTTGAGAATTTATCATTTTGATTTCATAACCATGGCCTAACCAAAAGTATAACAAGGTTATAAAAAATTCATAACCAAAGTTAGCAAGTACTCCATGTCCATTTTATGCTCATGACCATTCGATGTCATGATTAAGAAAATCCACATATAACATACTATAAAATTATGAATCATAAATTAAAATTTTAATTTAGAATCAAAAGATCAAAAGAATAGTCAATAAACAAAGCAAAATTCAATAAGACTCAAAGTCTTTTATAAATTATTAATCATCAATTCTTTTAGCAGAATGCAAAAACTCAAAAGATAATAACAAGAAACTTATCTTGTATTTAGTATTTATTTCACCAAAAAACTATTTGGGTAGTTGAAGCTTTCCATGCTTGTCTCATAAGTCAATTTTGCCAACTTTGCCAATTTCTTTTCCTCATATCTTCCTCATGTGAAATATGAATTTCATAATTGTATTTAAATTGTTAGAAAAAAATAAAAAAGAGAATAAAAATAATAAAAAATAATTTTGGTTTTGAGACATGAAAAACACTTTCTTAAAGGTAATTATACTTCTAAGATACAACAAAGCCTTAAAACTCTAAAAGTAATGAAAATAGTTATATTGAAGGATCTCTTTATAATGAATGAACAGACATAAATTTTTATTAAAAAGGTTATGACCTTTTGTATAATCATGATCTTTATGAATAATAATATTCTATTTATATTCAAATTGACTATTTGTTATATGATAATTGTTTCTTTTCAAACATAATTATTTAAAATATGAATAAAAGTAATACAAAAATTAATTTTATTTATCAATAATTAAATCTTTTTATTTAATATGGGATGCACCACATTTTAAACTACCAACAATTTAACTACTCATTCTTTTCATCCCATGTATCTAGGTCTAATTAGCTTAAGAGAGATATATAGGGATGACGTGCAGGAACTTCAAAACCTTGTAGCCAGTGTTTATTCTTGATTTTGCTGTTTAATTACTTGTTAGTTTTTATCTCTTATATTCCTTTATCAATCAAATAAAAGAAAACAAAAGAATAATGCTGATCACATCCATTTATACTATACTAGCAATTCATGCCAACCAAGTATTTTACATTTAGATTTAGCAAATTAAATGACTGCCAACCTCTAAAATGCCTGTACAAGCTAAAAAAGAACCATTTTAAGCAGTGAAGGTTGCTCAACTAAAACCAACAAGGATTTTACAGTTTTCTTTATATATATCTAACACCTCTATACACAGCTTATTAAACACTTTAGTTGTTTTATATATATATATATATATATTTGACGTGTTATTTTCTTATATGTTATTAAGTGCAGAGAGGAAGGACTCATCAAACGTACACTAGCTCATTCTTCTGGATAACCTGCAGTGGATAGATTTGTCCGCCTGTCCCTTCATGCATTCTAGATAGATTTACGTTGCTCTTATGATACACAGCCCACTTCTGTAATAAACATAAAGGGAATTATCCTCGTAATGAATACGTCGTAATAAATACCAGCAAATCCCTAAGCTTTGAAATATTAAAATCCCCATCCCCAGTTCCCACTTGTTCAAGTCATCCCACCTAGTTGCAAAATGTTAAATAGTATATTAGCATCTCATAATTTCACAAACCATAATTTTTGTTGTTTAGAAAGTCATCTTTTTTGTCTTAGTGCGTCTTTTAGGCATTACTCTTTCATTTTGATCAAAATAATTAGCCACTTAAAAAATTATAAAAAAATTACTTTTTCATTTTATACAAAATAACAATTCATTTGAAAAAATTAAATAAATTTATCATAGTAATAAATATAATTTTTTATGCATATATCTTTTATCTTGAAGAAAATAATTAGTCACTTAAAAAAAGAAAAAAAAACTATCCATATTTTTTTAGGCAATAATTACTCTCTTTCCAAAAAAAAAAATTTCCTTTTTAAAAAAAAAAAAAAACATAATTTTGTTTTTTAAAATAATGTGATGTGCGAAATTGTATAACTAATATGCATATATTCTTATCCGCTATTATCTATCATTATGACACATAAACACTGTCCTGCCAGCTTCTTTTTTACCACGCTTATATCCTTTTTAATTACCATATCAGCTTTTTCTTCTTCTTTTTATTATTTTACATTTCATCAAGATTTACTTAATAACATAAAATTTAATATTAATCTATACTTTGACTATTCATAAACTTAGACATTTATAAATATATGATATTCCTAATTAAACTCAATTAATTATGAATAAATGTACTTCGTATTTAGTGTCATCTAAAATTTTGAATTTCATATTTATTATTAATTAATTATAAATCAAATCCAAAATAAATGAATCTAATTATTCACAGACTTGATCATTCATAAATTTATGGTATTTATGAATCCAATTAATTATAGAAAATGTACTTAGTGTTTAATGTAAAAATATGTTTAATTTAACATATTTTTAAATAGTTTAAATAACATAAGTCAAATAATGATGATGATAACTTATCTGACTCAATAATATAATTTAAATTATTCCTTAAACACTACGAAAAAATTTTCATATACTGACGTTTGATTATATTAATGGTCAAATTCCATTAGTGAAAGAGATTTTTACTGACAGAGAACAAGACGCAACACGATCATATTACCTTGAAGTAAACCCCAAAGTAATACGAAGCCTTTTTTTTAATTATTCTAAAATTCTTCAATAAACTGATATAGTCTGTCAAGTAAAATCCATATCTTTAATCCAACTAATGATATATCTCTGTATATCTAAACACAAACCATATAAAATACAAAACCATTTCATAAGATCTCATTAGCCAACAATGTCTCCAATGCCCAAGTAATCTTTCTAACTTGATCCTCTAGCTTATCTCAAGACTAAGCAAACTTATCATTTCAATCATCTGTAAAGAAAAAGTAAAAGGGGAATGAGCAAACCACAGCTCAGTAAGTTTAAGCTCACACACCTTACTGGATCAAGCATCATTTTCATATATATCATATAGATCATTCAAAACATTTATCAAATCATAATGTCAAAACATTTTAAAGATCATCTTTCTATCAAATATTTCATAAATTCATAAATCAATATAAAACATGTCAATTCATAAATAATTACAAAATATGCTACCATTCAAATATCGTAATCAAACCAAATCATGAATCAATCATTAAAAATTATCATAAATCATCTTTATAAACAAATCATGGATCAATCTTTAAAAATCATCGCAAATCATCATCATTATAAATCATCATTATCAATCATTTATCATTAGCTACGGTCACTACTATAACCCGTGACATTGGCCGTATCAAATCCTCATGATCATTACTAACTATTATAACACGCTAGCCAAGACCTTATGCTAACTACTCTAACCCGTTAGCCAGGGCTGTAGAACTAGTTCTAGTGTCGATGATCCCATTTCCTATGGATGTAAAAACATAGCCATCATAAAATCATTTTTTAAACATAAATCACTTTCTTATTTCGTTCATAAGCATGATCCATCATTTACATAGCAAAAGCACAAAATAATCATATGCTTAATCCTATTTTCATATATCAAAAATAAAGAAATAAGACATTTGCTCATTTGGAAACATACATATATACATAGGTTTGAAAACAAGTACAGTGTGTAAGATTCTACTTAACTTCTTCCAATTCCACCACCTAGATTTTCTCCCCTAATAATTAACGACCTATTCAAGATAATTTCAACATGACAGTAATTAATCAAACCATTTGAGATCACTTATACCAAAACAACTAAGTTAAACAAGAAATAACTCGAGTAACTAGGGTCGACAAATCAACCCGAAACTGTCGGGTTTCGACTCGACCATTTATGGTCAAATTTTTTAAAAAAAAATGAGTTTCAGACCGGGTCGATTTTATTTTTTGAAATGTCAGATTCGGGTCGGGGTCGAGTTTGTAAGAAACCCGACCCAACCCGACCTAGAATATTTATCAAAATACCCTTAATATATATATGTATTTTTTTTAGGGTTTCTAAATTTTGATTTCTTTTAGTGGCTTTGTCTAGGTCTCCTGATTTGCTCATCCACCTATCTGGCCATCCCACCTTTCTTCTTCTGTTTAGCTTTCATCTATTTCTAGACTTTTTTCTCTAATTCAGCAAAGAAAGCCTTCAAGCCAGAAAGAAAAAAGTCAATCAGACAGAAAAGAGAAGGAAGATGAGTCAACTATTAGTCCCTAAGAGCTACCGTTTCCCTTTTTGAGAAACAAAAACTGCAATAGCCAAGCTTTCCTCTTAGTAATCTCTATTTGTACTAGCAAATTTGAGGTAAGCTAAAACCATCTCTTTTACATATCTTATTTACAAGTATCAATCTTTTTTATTATGTATTCTTCTTAAATACTTGCTAATAGCTTAGAGACAAGACAACAAGGGTTGAACGTATTGAGGGCTTAATAACTTAGTTTTTAAATTGAATACTCAGTGGGATTAGATTCTAGAATTAAAGTAAAAAAGAGAAACTGGAATTAGATGCCTCAGTGGGACATATTTAGCTGTAATTTTAGCATTCTTTGGCATATAATAACATAGTTTTAAATCACATGGCACTTTCCATCTTTGATAGTTTGATGCCAAAAGCTTCAGCCTTCTTACTTAAGTATTAGTTTATTTATAATTAAACCAACAGTTTTGTTCTTTTTATAGAATGAAACTATTAGATCCATTTATCAAAGTTGGATTTTTAATAACTTCGAATGCAAAAAAAAAAAAAAAAACAGTAAAGCAATTAGGAATCACCAATCATTTCCATGCTCCATGATTTTACTACAGCAGAGATTATATCAAAATAATTAAAGTATATTAATCTTTAGCTCTAACCTAAAATGGGAAACCATTTGAGGAGTATCAATGTGAACAAAAAGAAAAGAAATATAGTCCCACACCATAGGAAGTAGCAGGATAGGTCATGAAAATGACATAGCCTTTGTGATGTCGCAAGGTAAAATTAAACTCCCTTTAACAGCTTAATCTTCAAAGACCAGTACGTCTTGACAGGAAAAACCATCGTTGGGTAGATGCTATTGTCGGTTTCTTTAACGTTTTACTATGTAAACAAAAGCTTGGGGGTGGGGCCATTCATGGTAATATATATATTATCCTTTATCCGAATACACAGGCCCCTTAGCTTTTTCAAAGACTGCTCTTACAAGCAAGGCATAATTTAGGCTGGCTTTATTCCATTTGCCTATCAGTATTCTCTATATAAACCTGACAATGCACTTAGCACATAATGATCAATGTATTTTGTATTCCCATCGCCTATACCTAGCTTGTTCACCATCTTTTACTTGTCAAACAAATTATCCAATTACAAATTATAGTTTCATGCTGCCTTAACATGTGGCTGTTGATGAAGTGGGTTTTACCATATAACATGACTTAGGTGATTGTCAAATTTATAACTCTTTCTCCAAGAGATTTAAATAGAATTCATCTTTTCCAAGGATATAGATGTTAGCTTTCATACTTTAATGTTGTGAGCAAACTTTCTCTATAAAGAAAAGCTTATTGCAATGTGGCAAATACAAAACCTATATCTATAATTAAAATTAGTCCTAATTTCTTCTTACTTGGAACATGTATAGAGTTAATCAACTTACACATGAGAATTGTTACAATTAATGTAGGGAAATATTCATAATCTAGGAAGTTGATGAACTAGCTAGTTGTTGTTGTTGTTGTTGTTATTATTATTATTATTATTATTATTATTATTATTATTATTATTGCTTTACATAGTTTTTTGGCTTTTTAAGTTTGATAAGACAAATGAAGATATTTTAACTTGTTTTAGATGTTAATTAGCCTCCTTGTTTGGCTAAAGATGCATGATAAGTTGTACATGGTAGGATAATCTCCTACTTTTTTTTTTTTTTGTGGAATGAACTTGTCTAATTTTTTTTATACTTAGATTCTAAGTTTGTTTTTCAATTGTTTAGATAGAATTATTTGTTAATAAACCTTTTTATTTTGGTTTTATATAGTTAATTTATTTAGTTGCTTTATTTGTTAATATAAAAAATAAGAACTATAATTTTTCTTTTTTATGAATGAAGGTAAAATGTCTAATTTGAGAAATAATTCATGTTCCCCAACACCTCCTACTTCTACCTCACATCAATCACTAATTCAGCAAGCTCCAATTCCAACATCTGATGAAAATATAACTCAATCATTAAGTGTGACGAGCCAGAGTGCTAAAGTTGATGATAGTAGGTATAACTCAAGTAAGCTAAAATAAGAAGTATGGAAACATTTTAAAAAAGAGAAAATCAATAATGAATGGAAGGCAATATGCAATTATTGTAAGAAAAAACTTGGTGGTGCTTCGAAGAATGGGATAAGTAATTTACGTGAGCATTCAGAGAGGTGCAGCAAGCAATTTCAAATGGATATTCATCAATAAGTGCTACTAGCAAATCAAATGAAGGCAGATGGAAAATTAACACTAAAAAACTTTTCCTTTGATCAAAATGTCACAAGGAAGGAGCTTGCCAACATGATAATCATGCACGAATATCCTTTATCAATGGTTGATCATGTGCGATTCAGAAAGTATTCTTACAATCTCCAACCTTTGTTTGCTATGCCTTCTTGAAATACTATAAAGAGTGATATTTTAAAGATTTTCAAAGAGGAAAAGGTAAAAATAATATCCAAGTTAAAAGCTAATGAATGGAGAATTACTATCACAACTGATATGTGGACTGCTGATCACCAAAAAAGAGGATACATGGCTGTCAATGCTCATTATATTGATAATCAATGAAACTTACAAAAACGCATCATCAGGTATATTTTATTAGATTGTCTTATTTTGATAATGTTTATTTTTTATTAAGTAATTATTATTATTGAATTAATTATTAAATTAGTGTAAATAATTGATTGTTTAATTAGGTTTGAATATGTGCCAACTCCACATACGAAAGAGGTCATTACTTCAAGTTTGATGAAATGTTTCCTAGATTGGAATATTGATAAAAAACTTTCATCTATTACAGTGGATAATTATAGTGTGAATGATGGTGTTATTGAGTTGTTAATTGATAGAATTGGTTGTGATGCACTTTTGCTTAATGAGGTTTTTTTTCATATGCGTTGTTGTGCACATATCTTGCATTTGATTGTGAAAGATGGATTGAGTGTGATTGGAGATGGAATTGAAAGAGTTCGTGATGTGTCTTTTTTTGGAGTGCTACACCAAAGAGGTGAGAAAAATTTGAAGAGGCAGTGCGTCAATTGCATATTCCAACTTTAAAAAAGTTGTGTGTTGATGTCAAAACACGATCAAACTCTACTTATTTGATGCTTCGAACAACTTTGTTTTATAAAGATGTTTTTCCTCATTGTGTGCAATTACATAGTGATCCTTTGTACAAATATTTACTAACTGAAAATGATTGGATCATTGCAACCGAGATTTATGAGAAGTTAAAATTGTTTTATGATATCATAAAGGGTTTTCTGGCACAAAATATGCTACTACAAATCTTTGTTTTCCTAATATTTGCAAAATCATATTAGCATTGAATGAATAGATTATGCATATCGATAGAATTATTTCATGTATGGCTGTGAGCATGTTAGGCAAAAAATGTTGGAATGATGTGCATGGTATAATGGGTGTTGCTACAATTTTAGATCCAAGGTACAAAACAGAGTTGTTGGAATATTACTTTGAAAAAATTTATGGAGAAAATGCTGAATTTGAAATTGAAAGGATTGTGCAAATTTGTCAGGATTTGCTTAAGGAGTATGAGGAGAAATTGGCTTTGAAAAAGGAATAAAGACCTTTTAGTTCAAACTTTTCATCCTTAGATGGTGTTGGTGTTACCGAATTGGGAAATTTGGGAGACTATGATGATTTTGTTTCAATAAAAAAAAAAGAAAGAATCAAATGTAAAATCAGAGTTAGATCGTTACTTGGATGAAGAAGTCATACCAAGAAAAGGAGATTTTGATATATTGAATTGGTGGAAACTAACTGGACCAAAATTTCTGACCTTACAACTTATTATTAGAGATATTTATGTCATACCAGTTTCTGCTATTGCTTTAAAGTCTACTTTTAGTATTGGAGAGAGGTTGGTGAGTGCACACCGTGATAGACTTCATCCATCAATTATAGAAGCTTTAACATGTTGTCAAAATTGGTTATAGGCTGAAGAAGAAAGTACAATAATGCATATTATGCAATTTTATTTTTCATTTTAGCATATTTTTAGTTATTATATTTCATTGTTATATATTATTTGTTAATATTTTATTATTTCATTTGTAGGGTCAATTTCATTAGAAGAAAATTCTTTTTATAAGGATGTTAACGATAGTGAGATTGAGGAAAAGATAACTAGTTTGGTAAATAATATTATCTTTTTTAACTAATTCATTTTTTATATTATTATTTTTAAATATATTATTTTATGATATTTATTTATTCATCTTATTGTTTTATTTTATAGGACTAGTGTGGTTAGAAGAAAATGATGATATGAAGCTTAGTGATGATGAAATGATTTGTTGTGGTCTTAGAAGATTTTCACCATATTGGATGAAAGAATGTTCAAACAATTTAACTTTTTATTGTGGTAGTTTAAGCTTTTAATGTTTATCTTGTATCATGTACTATATTTAAATTTTAGTTACTAACTTATGCTTGTTTGATATTTGAATTTTAGTTTACTAAGTTTTATATATTTCATAATTCCATCATCAATTGTGAGAATTTGTGAGTTTTGATTTACTATGTTTTATGTATTTTATAATTCTATTATTTATGTTAAGAATTTATGAGATTTTTACTAACTAAAAAAAGATGTACTAAGTTTGAATTTGTGAGCGATTATGTTAAATTTGTTCATGCTTGTAATATATTTAGATTATGATTTATTACATTTGCAGTAAATTTGAATAGGTAGTAGATTAAATTAGGGTCGGGTAGGGTAAAATTTGGGTAAATAATCTTCAAGCGGGTCGAGGTCGGGTTTTTCAGCTACAACTTCCGAGCGGAGGTGGATCGGGTATCGGATAAAAGCATTAAAGAATCAAGTCGGAGGTGGGGAAAGCAAAAAACCGACCCGCCCCGCCCCGATGCCATCCTTACTAGTAACTAATTCTGGCAGCTTGCGCTACTTTCACTAAAATGACCATATCTCAAGATATCCAATTTAGAATTAAAATCTTTTTAGTGAGTTAGAAACTAGACTCAATAAGGTTTCTAACCATATATGGCCGATCTTGTGATTCCTCGTGGATTAATTATAACAATTTTTATAATCCAGATCATATGCTGCTGCCAGACAGCCTGTATACCTTTTCCTAAAAATTATGTATTTATTGATACGAAACTCCAAATTCAATTTTGCTTAATTCATTGGAAAGTAGACTTAATAATTTCCAAATATATATAGCTTAATCTGTAAATCCTTGTATAAAAATTAAGAGAAATTTCGTAATTCTTCCCTACTAGTGCTACTAGGTAGCCTGTACATCCTTAGGTTAAAATTGGATAACTCTTCATGGAAAACTCGAATTCAACTCTCGTTTATTTCATTAGAAAGTCAATTCAATATGCTTTCCAATGATATATAATAATCATAACAATATTTAATTCTTTAATACAGAACATAACCTTAATCTATCACTACAAACATAGGATTCATATCAGGATTCATACGAAACAAAAATTTTCCTTTCTATTCCCATCAAATTTTTGTTTTAGCAATAAATTCTCATTACCAACTTTCTCAACACTTAATTTGACCCTAATTAAAGCCTAAATCATCTGCCCAAAGAGGGATAATGGAAACCCTAAAATTTTAGGGTTTCTCGATTACAATTTACACCTCAAGACTTAACAATCAATACTCCAAAATTGAAAGAGAATATTTACTCACCTCTGATAGATAATTCTTCTTGTAGATTTGTTCTTTCCTTTCACTTCGAATCCTTCAATTTATCTTTTCTGTATAAGAAACAAAGAGAAAATAAATTTGTATTTTTCTTTCGATTAGTCATCAACTGAAAACTGAATAAGTTAACTCTATTAATAAAAATTGGGTTATTTATCAATAGGTCCTCTGCATTTCTCAGTTTTTATTAAAGAGTCTCTCCACTTATAAAAATACTTGAAATAGTCTTTTTTTTATGGATATTACATTCTCCCCAACTTATAAAAAGTTTCGTCCTCAAAACTTGATTTACCTTCATTTTTAAATAACTAAGGATGTTATTTCTTCATATCATCTTCCATTTCCCAAGTCGCTTCTCTTGGTGTATGATTGCTTCATTGAACTTTTATAAAGGGAATAGTTCTAAGCCTTAAGACTTGCTCTTTTCGATCAATTATTCGAATAGGATATTCCAAGTAGGTTAAATCTTTTTAAACTTCTAAAGGTTCATACTCTATCACATGGCTTGGGTCAAAGACATATTTTCTCAACATGGACACATGAAAAACATTGTGCACTCCAGATAGCTGAGGTGGCAAGGCTATCCTATATGCAACTTCTCCCACCTTATCGAGAATTTCAAATGGTCTTATATAACGTGGGCTTAACTTTTCTCGCTTCCCAAACCGCACAACAACTTTTGTGGGTGACACATTTAAAAAGACATAATCCCCTTGTTGAAATTTCAACTCCCTTCTCTTTTTATCTGCCTAACTCTTTTGATAATCTTGTGCTACTTTAAGTCTCTCCTTAATCACCTTGATCTTTTTTACAGTTAGTTGCATTATTTCCAACCCCAAAAATTTTCTCTCCTCAACATTATCCTAACATAAAGGGGATCTACATTTTCTACCATAAAAGGCTTCAAAAAGAGCCATCCCAATGCTGGATTAATAACTGTTATCATAAGCGAACTCTACTAAAGCTAAGTAGTATAATCTCAAAAAAAAAAAAAAAAAACTATTGGCTTACAAAACATTGAATGAGATTATTAAAGGTATTTTTGGCAAAAAAATATCTTCAATAATTCATTCAAAAAATTTTGGAGAGGGATTATTGAAGTCATTTTCGGTAAAAAATACTTTCAATAATCCATAGATAAAATTTTTTGTATGGATTATTTACCAACAGTTAAATTTCGTTAGTAAAAGAGACTTTTACTGACAGATTTTTAATTCTGTCAAAATATAACAGACTTATACAAATACTTTATTTAAGTGTTAGTATAAATAAACTTTTTTAGATTGTATATTACTATCCGTCAATATAAATATATTATATACTAACGGTTATTAATGTAACCATCAGTATAGCTCAAAACGAAAAAACTATTGGCTAAAAAAAAATTGCATGGCATTATTGAAAGTGTTTTTGGCCAAAAATGCGTTCAATAATCCATTCAAAAAATTTTGGAAAAAGATTATTAAAGGCATTTTCAACAAAAAAATACCTTCAATAATCCTTACAAAAAATTTTGAAACGCACTACTGAAGACGTTTTTATCCAAAAATGCCTTCAATAATCCATACAAAAATTTTTTGAGTGATTATTGAAGGTATTTTTGTCCATAAACGTCTTCAATAATCCATACAAAAAATTTTGTTGATCACATATTCCCCTCCTTATGAGACGTCTTTTGTGAGACAAAACCGTGAGGCCAGAGCAGACAATACCTCACAAGGGTGTGAACCATGGCAGATAGACTAATCTGGGATGCTGGATGAGTGCATGTTTAGGTCATAGAGCTATGCAGGCCTGGAGGTTGAGTCATGGCCTATGACAAATAGTATTAGAGTCAACTTTAGAAGTACTAGCGATGTACCACTAAGGATGATGGGCCCTTGTTGGAGTAGGGAAGGATGTCACGATCCTGGAGTGAAGCCAAGAATCCCACATCAGTTGAATACTAGAGTTGGTCTTGGGATATAAGGGTTCACACATTCCCTTCCTTGTGAGGCACTTTTTGTGGGAAAAAACCATGAGGCCAGAGGGGCTAGAACAGACTATACCTTATAAGGGTGTGAACCATGGTAAGTAAGCTGATTTGAAACATCGGATGAGTGCATGCCTAGGTCCTAGAGTCACGCAGGCCTAGAGATTGACACGAATTATTTAAGGTGTTTTTAGCTAGAAATGCATTCAATAATCCCATTCAATATTTTGTAAGGGATACCTTCAATAATCCCTTTAAAAAAATTGAAAGGGATTATTCAAGGCATTTTTTGCTATAAATGCCTTCAATTAATATTTTAGTTTTAATATGATTTCATAAAATATTAAAATCATTCTAAATCAAAAGTCAAACTATAAATAATCTACATATATAATAGTATTTATATTCATATAAATATTTGTCTATGTTTATATAAATATATTGATATAAATATTCAATTTTTTCTAAGGGATTATTTAAGGTGTTTTCTGACAAAAACACCTTGAATAATCCAAAAAAAAGGGAGGTGATTATTGAAGGCATTTATGGAAGTCAGTTGTAGGTTTCTGCCAGAAACATTTGGTTTATATATGTGTGATACCACGAATTACACTTTGGAATTTACATTACGAGCATTATAGTATTTCAATAAATTGACCACACATTCGAATTTAAAATTGATAATGTTACCATATAAATATACTTTTTTCAAAAAATCGTACTCAATATATGTGTATTATTCACATAAGTTGTCAATTGATATAAAACAAATATATACTAATAATATTAAACCAATACCCTAATTTAGAAACTTAAATTATTCATTCAACATGGCATGTTAAAAACATTATAAAAAATGAAATGCATATATTTACACCCAACCAACAAACTCCAACCTCAAGGTTTAGCAAACGATAATACATACTCACACAATTTTTTATGGACTTCATCAAGTTTGTCTATCGTAAAGCTTCCTTTACTCTCCCACTAAAAAAAATCAGAAGTAAATGTTAATAAACGAGAATATAATTTAGCTTTCTTTTGGAAGATATAACGATTTTATGAAATTAATACTAGCCTTGAATAGTGTGATCATAAAATCATATAAAACTATCTCCCTCATAAAATGAAGGACATAATATCGACATTCAGTATATCCTGGTTGATGAGGTACCTGAAAAATAAATTTAGTGGGTTTAGGAAACATTTATCTAAACAAACTTAGCTTAAGAATAAATTTCACATTTATCGGTAATGACACCCAATTTATCTTTGCTTTCTTATCAACTGCAGACATTCCCCTAAATTGAAAAGAAAAAAATTACTTGATACAAAAATAAAAGTAATTATGAAAAAAAAAGATAATATAATAACATGTAATACCCTTTTATAAAATTTCAATGTTAGGCATTGCTGTTGGTTGAACAAAATTAAACAAGTATAGCATAAAAGAATTGGTATCAATCACAATAAGTTAACAATGACGACTGCAAAATAATAAGAATGATATACTTAAATTAAGCATCATCTCATATTTGGGTAAGGTTGAAATAATTATTTATATGAATACAACTTATACAACATTATATGGGAGCAAATAATTAGCCTATTTTGGCATGCATTGAGTCACATGACAACCATGAAAAATAACAGTTTCAATTTGCTCACTAATGATATTCGAGTTAATGAATTTGAATCTATGAGTCATTTGTCTCACCTTGATCTTTCTATATAGGAAGCTACATGATAACAATCAACAATACTAGTTTGTAATACACCGTAATATAGATTAATACATATTAATTTGCATATTGAAATTTATATGTTAACCTCATATAAGCATCAATATCAATAGCTGATAATTCATCTAGGTTACAAAATTTCTTAATCTCATCCCCGCCAATGTAAGAAATTGATGGATGATCAAATAACCTATTTTCAGACTCAATGATAATGCAGTTTCCTCCAGATAAATGATCAAGTGAATAATTAGATAACACATCAATGGCAGCCTAAGCAAGGGTCATACTTTGAGTCCCTACATCCTGCTAAAATATATAATGAAATATAAGTATTAAAACTAAATCAATAAATACAATAAATAAATAAATATTAAGTGAATAAATAAAATCATACTTCATGCCTTGTATCGAAGGTTTGGTTTCCTGCTTAACTTGTAACGGAAGCTTGTCTTAGTTGGATGATACTATTTGACTTGCCTACAGGCAAGCTAGGTTGCATTGCTACCAACATCACCTCCAAAACTACAAGTCATTGTTGTTACTCATTCAGGCATTGCTATTGGTCATCAAGTCTTTGCTGTTGTTGCTTAATGATTGTTTCATATTATGCATTGTCATTTGAAGGGTTTTAGGTTGATTATTGAAGAACTTTAATGGTGACACAAATTTACCAACCCCATGAACTCGACCATGTCTCTGTTAATGCTAAAGACAAAGGATCTTCGCCATAGAGGGTTGCCAATTCACCGGATTTAAATTTAGTAGCATAATCATCCTGAAAAACAATAATAAGATGGGCTGTAACAATAATTCTATACAAGTATAAAATCATGTATACAAACACAAAGCCAATCATACGTGATATAATGAGCAGTTATACATATAATCTTTTTAGCCATTTTTTCAGTTGCTTCATCTACAAACGATCCATCCTTCCGTAAATGTCTTTGTTTTCACATATCTCATCCAAAAACTTCAGTGTTAGAGCTAGTTGATTCCTAATAATAAATATTCATTTATAAGCATAAGACAAGTGTGTGAATACTTATAAGCTCATATTTGACATTTGCATAACCCTTTTCTCAATGTCTGATGGTGATATACTTGTTTGGCTCAGATTTTTTTTTATTATTCTTTGAATTTCTAAAAAAGAAAAAAATTACATAAATCACATATTAAGATATCGAATATATTATATAAAATCTTATAAACAATTTTTTGTAATGGGTATGCGTACCGAGAAATCTTTTGATAGTCGATCTCGAACAAAAATTGTCCAATCTTGATAACTTATAACATCTGCATAAGTCGAAAGTGGAACAACCAACACATCACCATAATTAGTGAATGGTAAAATATATTAGGTTATCAATATGCTTTTAAAGTCTTTGAATGTTTTTCCAGCCAATTGCAACACAAGCTTTTTACACTTAATTGAGACGTCAAACTGTTTCTAAAAAATTTAACACAATTAGTATGAACATACTGAATTTTAATTAAATGATCATTTAACAAATTTTATGAAATAGTTGAATAAACATACCACAACCAACTCCTATATATGATCATTTAGATCATTAGGAACTCATCCCCAATTATGGTATGTAATAAAAATGCTATTACGGATGACTGTTCCAATATGACTAGCCAACTTGGCAGCTCCATCAGACACAGGCTGCCCGCTTTGATTGAATTCGACGTGAATTTTTGTGTCAATCACTTTAATTTGTTTATTTTGTCCCCTTGCTTTTTTTTTTTTTTTTACTATAGGTGTGTCTTCTGCATGTTTAATAGTAGGAGAAATATGTTTTTTGGATTCCATAATACCCATAATTTTGATCATAATTATACGAAATGTACCAATCTGTCTCTTTAAATTTCACACAATACGTAACAAAATACAACCAATATCATACTACAATCACTACACCAATATATGTAAAACACCCTCAAACCAATAATATTTTACAAGTATAAGCCATATTGTGATTCTTACCTTAAATAAGAGTTTCATGCAAAACAAATTATGATAAAAAAATACACAATTTTCACAATACCATTCAGCAAATCACAATATTTAGACCAAACTACACAGAAACATCATACATGAAATGAAAGGTGATTGGACGACTAAGGTAACGGTGGAATGAATAAAAATATATATAGAGTAAGGAATGGAAAAAAAATACCTATATCAAAGAATATAAATAATAAATAAATAAATAAAATAAGGATATACCGATAAAAAAAAGTGTGCGATGTTGAGTTGTTGAAGGTCGACGACGACGAGAGAGATAAAAAAACCAAAAGGCAAACTAAATGCATTTAAGGATTTTAGTTTGGTTGTAATGCAGCTTTTAATTGTTCTTTGTAATAGCAGTTTGGGATTCCAAAATTCAAGACAGAGGAATGAATTGAAAAAATGATTAGTGAAGGCATTTTACCAAAAAAAATGCGTTCAATTCTTTTAATGGAATATTCAAGGCATTTTCTAGGCAAAAATTACCTTAAATAATTCAAAAAAAAAGGTGGATTATTGAAGGCATTTTGATAGAAAACGCTTTCAATAATCCCCTCTAAAAAATTAGAGAGGATTATAAAAGGTGTTTTGGTCAAAAACACATTTAATAATCCATGAATTATTGAAGGCTTTTTTTGCTAGAAACACCTCCAATAACCCCATTCAATATTTTGTTATAGATTATTCAAGGCATTTTTTGAGCAAAAAATACCTTTAATAATCTCTTGATAAAAATTGAAAGGGATTATTCAAAGCATTTTTTGCCATAAACACCTTGAATAATCCCCTCTAAATGAATAATTTGTGGGTTATAGAAGGCATTTTTTGTGATAAATGCTTTGAATAATCCATAAATTATTTAAGGCGTTTTTAGCCAGAAACGCATTTAATAACCCGTTTCAATATTTTGTAAAGGATTATTCAAGGTATTTTCTAGCTAAAAACACCTTTAATAATCTTATCATAAAAATTGAAAGGGGATTATTCAAGATATTTTCTAGGTAAAAACACCTTGAATATTCCTAAAACAAAATTCGTGGGTTATAGAAGGCATTTTTGGCTAAAAATGCTTTGAATAATTCATGAATTATTCAGTGTATTTTTAGCCAGAAACACCTTCAATAACTCCATTTGATATTTTGTAAGGGATTATTCAAGGCATTTTCTAGGCAAAAATGCCTTTGAATATTCTAAAAAAAAAAAGTTTGGATTATTGAAAACGTTTTTTACAGAAGATACCTTCAATAATCCCCTCTGAATGAATAATTCATGGGTTATAGAAAGTGTTTTTGGCCAAAAATATCTTGAATAATCTATGAATTATTCAAGGTATTTTTAGCCAGAAACACTTTCAATAGCCCATTCAATTTTTTGTAAAGGATTATTTAAGGCATTTTCTAGCTAAAAATGCCATTAATAATCCCATTATAAAAATTGAAAGGGATTATTCAATGTGTTTTCTGGGCAAAAACGCCTTGAATATTCTAAACAAAAAATTTTAAGATTATTGAAGGCATTCTTTATATAAAATGGCTTCAATAATCCCCAATGAATGAATAATTCATAGGTTATATAAGGCTTTTTTTGTCAAAATGCCTTGAATAATCCAAGAATTATTTAAGGCATTTTTAGCCAGAAACGTCTTTAATAACCACATTCAATATTTTGTAAAGGATTATTCAAGGTATTTTTCGGCTAAAAACACATTTAATAATCCCATCATAAAAATAATAGTGGATCATTGATGCCTTCAATAATCCACTCATAAAAAATCTAAGGGGATTATTCAAGGCATTTCTTTGTAGAAACGCCTTCAATAACCCTATTCAATTTTTTATAAGCGATTATTCAAAGTATTTTTTGGGCTAAAATACCTTGATTAATCCCCGCCTAAAAAATGAAAGGGATTATTAAAGGTAATTTTTTTGTAGAAAACGCCAACAAAAAATGCCTCGAATAATCTCTTATAAAAAATTAGAAGTAATAATCCCCTATCTAAATATTATTCAAGGTGATTTCTGATCAAAAATACCTTCAATAATCCATCGTCCTTACTTTATTCTCCCACATTTTGGGAATAAAAACCTTTTAAAAAAAATCTAAACTTATTAAGACAAAAGTAGTGAAAATTTTGTTCCCACCGTTCTTACCTTACCTTTCAATCCTTACCTCGCCTAAAGCTTATCTCATCTCACTCTCCCTCGCCTTTGATCTTTTTAACTTTGTAGCTAAAATCCTTGTTTAAAATTTCAAGCTTTAAAACTTTGTTTTCTATGCAAAAATCCCTCATTTTTACATAGTTTTTACAAGCTGCCCAAATTTTGATCTTTTGTAATTGTGAATTACTTTCCTTCTGTCCTCTACCTTTCTCTTGCTTATTCAACCAAAACTGATATTGGTTGTGCTTCTCCTAAAAATACATAAGTTTAATTATAAAGGTACATCTGAAATATTATTCTTAATGAAAATGTTACATTATGCTTACATAGTCAGATTTTATTTAGTACTTAAATTAAATGCTATTGTTTTAATTTTAGTTTTTAAATTAAATATAATTTTATTACTAGGGCAAATCATCTTACATTCTATGGATAAAGCATGAATAAATCTCATGTCAAGAGCCAGTGAAGAATACATAAAAGGAGTCACTAGCTTTTTAGACTTTACTTTTGCAATATCATTTAGAAATGGAAAATTTTGGTGTCCTTATGTTGAATGTGTCAACACATTTAGAGTTTGTAGAAGATATGCATTTGATCACATAATATGTCATGGTTTTCTCAAAGGATATGTTTGATGAGTATTTCATGAAGAGGCCTTGGATGCATGTTTACCTACTAGAACAACTAATGACAAATAAAGAGGGCAAGGTCTTGACATTCATGATTTATTACATGATATAATAGCCGAAAGAGCTATGAATGTTAATGTAGGTAATATACAAGTTAGAGATACTAATGGATAGCAACACCATAGTCATAGAATTGATAGTGATAGGTTCTATGGTTTACTTAAAGATACAGAGGAGAAACTATATCCAAATTGTAAAAACTTCACAAAGTTTTCCTTTGTAATCTATTTGTTTCACATTAAGTGTTTTAATGGTTGGACAAATAAATCTTTTAATACATTGTTAGAGGCTTTGAAACTATATCTAAATTGCAAAAACTTCACAGAGTTTTCCTTTGTAATCTATTTGTTTCACATTAAGTGTTTTAATCATTGGACAAATAAATCTTTCAATACATTGTTAAAGGAGAAACTATATCCAAATTGTAAAAACTTCACAAAGTTTTCCTTTGTAATCTATTTGTTTCACGTAAAGTTTTTAATAGTTGGACAAATAAATCTTTCAATACATTGTTAGAGGTTTTGAAACTTGCTCTTCCAGAGGGTAAGACATTGCCAGGGTCTTATCAAGAATTGAAAAAGATGATTTTTGCCTTAAGTTTGAGATATGAAGAAATCCATGCTCGTCCCAATGATTGCACATTGTTTTGGAAGGATATGGCAAATGAAGAAATATGTTCAAAATGTGGCACTTCTAAATGGAAAGAGAACTCAAATGATGTAGAAAGTGATACCCAAGATATAGTGTTAGAAAAAAAAAGCTGTTAAGATTTTTCATTGGTTTCCTTTAATTCCAAGACTACAAAAGTTATTCATGTCTTCAAAAACTATTCCTTTGATGACTTGGCTTGAATATGAGCATACTAAGGACGGATGTGTAAGACATCTAGTAGATTATCTTGCTTGGAAATAATTAGATTCTCGGTATCCTAAGTTTTCCTTTGACCCTCGTAATATTTGCTTAGGATTGGCTTTTGATGGCTTTAACCCTTTGAAAATTATAAGTGTGACTCATAGCACTTGGCCTATTATATTGATACTTTATAACTTGCCTCTATGGATGTGCATAAAGCAGCCAAACTTTATTATTTCCCTATTTATTCCTAGTCAAAAAGGTCCTATAAATAATATAGATATATACGTACAACCTTTGGTAGAAGAGTTGCAAAAACTTTGAAAAGTTAATGTTTAGACTTTTGATTCCTCAAAAAATTGAAACTTTCAACTGCGTGTAGCATTAATTTGGATCGTTAATGAATTTTCTCCATATGCCAATTTGTCTGGGGTGTAGTACTAAGGGAAAGGATGCATATTCTTATTATGGATTTGACACTGTATCTAAGTGGTTGCAACATGGTAGAAAATATTGTTACATGTGCCATCATAGGTAGTTGCAACCTAATTATAGATTCTAGAATGATAAAAACTCATTTAATATGACTCAAGAATTTATAAGTGCTCATTTACCACCATCTGAGTGTGAAGTGTTGAGACATTTAGAACAATGGAATGGTAAAGAAGATGGGCCATAAAAGAAGAAGAGTATTTTGTTCACATTACTTTATTGGGAACATCTTTTATTACATCACAATCTTGATATGATGCATATAGAAAAAAATGTTTGTGATAACATTTTTGGTACATTGATTGGGTAAGAAAAAAAGTCAAAGGAGAACTACAAAGCACAACTTGACCTTGTAAAAATGGATATAAAGAATGTTCTTCATCCAAAGACTTGCCCTAGACTAATGCCCAATACTTGCCTCAAGCTTCATTCAAATGAGCTAATTGAAAAAAATTCTTTTTTAAAGATTCTCAAGGAAATAAAAACTCCAGATGAATACTCTGTAAATATTTCTCGTTGTGTGCAACGTAAACAATGAAAGCTAATAAGGCTCAAAAGTTATGACTGCCACCTTTTAATATAAGAGTTTCTTCCTATGGCAATACGATGGTCTTTACCTGAAAAGGTGTGCTTGGTTATTATTTATTTGTGTACCATTTTTAAAACTTTTATTCTAAAGTTCTCGAAAAACATAAGCTTGAATTACTTGAGTCTCGAGCTGCATCAATTTTATGTGAAATGAAAAAGATTTTTTCTCCGTCTTTTTTCATAATAATGGTACATTTAGTTATCTATTTGGCAAATGAAAAAAAAATTATCGATCCAATCATTTATTAGTTGATATATCCTATTGAGAGGTATATCTTAAAGTGGTATAGATCTTTTTACTTAAATTTCAACTAAGACGTTTGCTAATGATCTTTTCTATTGAACTTTCATTTATATAGGTTTCTTCTTACTCTTAAATAATATGTACACAATAGAGCTTGTCCCAAAGGTTCAATTGTAGAAGGGTACTTAGCAATGAATGCATAAATTTTTGTTCAAGATACTTTGTTGGGATAGAAACTATTTTTAATTGACCCATCCAAAATGAAGACAAGAATCCCTTTGTAGAAGAAGAAATATCCATTTTTTTTACTATAAAAAGATAGTTAGAAACATCAAAACATAAAAGGTTTTAATGTTAACAAGCGTAAAAGGGTCTCATGAATTGTACTTGATGTAATAACTTTGGTTCAAGCACATTGATATATGTTATTTAATTCTGTTGAGGTTTCTCTTTTTATAAAGTAAGATCACTTATCTACATGCATATTATACTTGATAATTTTTTTTTGTAGTATATTGTATAGTCTTATAAGAATTTTCTTTCATGTAGAAAACATGAGCAATTTATTAAGAGGTGTAATCAGTCTCCTCGGCTTATGCCATATGAGATACAAAAGTTACAAAGTGAAACTTTTCATAATTGGTTTCGTGATCATGCAAGTCGCACATCATGGCTTGGAATATGTAATTAAAATTTTTATAATTAGATTATTATTTTAACCATATATGAAATTGGATAGGTTGCCAATTTGGATCAACAAGGAGATGCAAACATCACAGATCAACTTAGATGGCTTGCTCATAGTCTAACTAATACTGTTAGGAAATACACTAATTATATCATTAATGGTTTTAGATTTCATACCAAGGCACGTGAGAGATACTTAAAAACTCAAAAAAATGGGGTTGTTATAACAACCAAGACGATGAGTTATACAAGTATAAGGGATGTATAACCTATTAAGTGGGAACTTAACTATTATGGGGTTTTAAAAGACATCATTTAGTTGAATTATACTAGTAGAATGAAAGTTGTGCTATTTAAATATGATTGAATTGATATAAATAGAGGTTGCAAGAAGGATAAATTTGATTTCACTCTTATGAAATTTTCACATCTAGTTTATAATGGAACTAATTTGATTCATGATCCTTTTATCTTTGCATCACAAGTTAAGAAATTTTTTTATGTGAAGAATGAAAGACATAATGTTTGGGTTCTTATCAAGCATGCAAAACTTAGAGATGTATTTGATATGGGTGATGAATCATCCTTATATGGAGAGAAAAAGAATGGAGAAATCCATGTTGAATTTGATGACACACATGATACTTCAATTTGGGTTGGAAGTGAAATTGATGATGAAAGACTAGAAGTCATACCAAAGATAAAAAATGAGCATGTAGAAGAAGATCCCATAAATGAACACAATAGGGAGGATATTTTTTAATTCTATGTAATAGTTTAAATTGTTTTTAAGGTTTTACAATGTAAGACATACTTCACTAATATTTTGTGCATTATTAGACTTGAGATGGCAAAGCGTAGACGACTGAATATCACTAGAGCAAATCGTGCCTCTAGTTCTTAATTGTAAACATAATCTGAAGAACAACATGTGCCTGTAGATCCAGAAGCTTCACAACATAAGCCTTTACAAGAATCTTAAGAACCAATTTTTAAATCTACAAATAATAAAGATCAAGATGAACAAGTTGAACATAATTCAGGTATAACAACACTATATTCTATTAGTACAATTCTTTATGTGTTATAATGTTGTATAAATACAATTTTTAAAAAATTTAATCACTTTCTTTACATGTAATTTTCTTTATGTAGGAAATGTTCAACTTAAAAAAGCTCGAGGTCCTACACGTATGGCTAATATATGAGCATGTTGTTGTTAAGGTCAATGATGTTGTTATACCTATCGGTGATGAATATTGCTCTTCAACTCAATTTATTGGTAGCATGGTGAGAATGCCTAGTTTTGCACCAATTAATTATACAAATTGACATGAAATGCTAGATGATAAGAAAGAAGAAACATGAAAAACATTAGAGGTATCAATACGATAATGTTTTATTTGCTAGCTAATGCCATGACAATAATCTTTTAGTTTCTAGTTAATAGTAGCAATTCATATAATATATATTGACATTTTCTTTTCCAATTACCTCTTTCAAATTGTATTTAAAGTTTGAATTTCACAAATCTAATTCTAATAAGCTCGTTGATGAAGAAATATATAAAAAGAAATTAAGTCTTGGGCACTGAGAAACATGGGTGCTAAATGGAGGCAATGGAAGAACAAATTGAAGTCTAAATTTTATGATGAACACAAGAAACCAGAGGAAATGGCTGCAAAGGTTAATGATTCTTGAGTAGACAAAAGTCAATTCCTATTTCTTAGTGTACATTGGTTGATTAATAAAACAAAGGTAAATGTTTAAAAAAGATACTATTTACTTTATTTTAACACTATGATAATAATTACAAAGTTATTATAATATATATTTTCTTAATCATATGTGTAAAAGAACAAAGTGAGACAAATAAAACAAACCGTTCAAATTTAGATGAGTCTTATTACACAAGAACAAAGTCATTCTCGATGATCATTCAAACCTTGGTACTTATATCAATTTTTCTTGTCTCACTTAGTTAAATGAATATGAAGTTTGCTTTTTATATTGTGATTTTGTCATTACAATAATTAATATTGTAATGAAATTCTACCATCATGTGTTAAGGTGTATATTCTTTCTCGTACACATAAAGATGGAAGTGTTATGAATGACAAGGCAGCTGAAATTATGGTATTTAATTTAGTTCTTACTTGCTTTTACTTATTTTTTTTCTTTATACTAAACTATTTGTTTACAATTTTAAAAACTCATGAAACAAGCTTTGAGTGAAACTAGTACTCAAAATTTTGAAGGGAGTTTTATGAAAAGATGATGTTTATTCAAAAGTTAAAGAACTAAAGAGAAAAAGGCATGTTTGTTGCGTGGGTACAGTATCTACTTCATCTAAACAATATGATCCTTCATTTTTTGAATTGGATCAGCATAAGAAAGAGGTACAAAAATTGAAGGTTGAAATTAAAAACTTGAAAGAAACTTTAAGTACTGTCTTATCGGTACTTAAAAGATAATTTTTTAATGAAAATATGGATATCTTAAATACTGTTACTCACATAGTGAATAGAGAAGTATATATAACATCTATTTTAGTTTATATATATGTAAATTGTCATATTGCTCTTGAATCTTGAACCTTATTAAAATTTCTTTTAAATTATGTTTAGGTTCTTAATGCTAGTAGTGCTCCAGAAATTGCATGTGAAAACTATCGTTCTTCAAATTTAAGTCACTAACCTAATGAAAATGAAAATGGTAAACTCGTCATCACATGATATATATATATATATGAAAATGCTTTGCTTGATACTTGTTTCTCAGATGGAATGCCAAAATCAATTTTGAATCTAGATTTTGAATAATGTAATTGTATTCTTGAAACATTACCCATTGTCTTTCCTATAATCATTAAATTATAATATGATTTAAAGCTTGCTCTATTTCTCTTTAGAAGGCTTTCTTACTTTTTTTTTCCTTTGAAAAGGATTCTTTATAAAGTAAGCATACTTTGTAGTTGTAGATTTGAATGTTATAGTGAAAATATTTATTTAATGATAGTTCTTTTGACTAAAATAATCTTAGGTTGGTTTCATTAAGTTATTATTTGAAATTAAACTAAAAGAATGAGGACATTACACATGCAAATTAGGTTATTTATTATTCATTCATGCATTACACGAATGAATAGGATGTTTATAATATTATTTTTACTTGTATATAAATGGATGATTGCCTTTTATATATATGAATGAATAAGATGTTTATAAAATTATTTCTACTGGTATATGAATGGATGATTACCTTATTACCTTTTGTTTATATAAGATAATTTACAAGAATTCTAATTAGATTTTTTTATGCTATACAGATGCTTCTTTGTAGAAATATATAATGGGATCATTTATTTTAGAAAGTTGTTTATTTACTCAGGGGATTATGTTTGTAAGGATATTTGGTTTTGCTTTGGATGTTATGCACTTCGTTGAAATAAAGTTGTTGTGTTTCGTGATACTTGATTGGTATATTGAATATTGTTAATGAGCTGGGTTCATTAAGCTTATTAGTTATATGGTGTAGCTACACTTGTTGACTTTTTCAAGACTTGTGATATATTGTATGAATTAAAATATTTTTATTTTGGAAAAGGCTTGTAATAGGTGTATGTATGTTTTTTCTTATTGAGGTGATTTTGTAATTATTTGTTTGTTTACAGATTTTTTAAGATTATCTTGTTTAGAGTATTATTGAAGTTTTAAAGTGATCAAAAGGTCTTTAGGTGTCTAGTGGTTCAAACTTATGTTTATCTTTTTTAGGGTAAAGTGGTGTAACCCTATATCTACGTTTGTTTTATCGATGTTTGTAGACTTGGTACAATGACTTTAGTTTTTCATTTATATTAAATTTATGGATTATAAATAATTTACTTGCAATTTTAATGTTATTAACTATCTTTTACTTTATTGTGTTTTTTTTTTTGTTTATATGAAAATATATCATATTATGATTATAAATAAATTAATATTAATAATTGAAAATATAATTTTTAAAAAATTTTACCACTGTCTTAACATTTACACTAACGCACTTTATCATTGGAATACTTTAGGCGATACTAACAATCACCAAAATATAATAAAAAAATTAAAACATATAAGTATATACTGACAATCTCTAACCATCGGTATAGGTATATCCATTAAAGCATACAATTCTATACTGACAGTCTCTAACCATCGGTATAGGTAAGAAAATTAAAAAATACAAGTCTATACTGAAGGATACTAAATGTCAATATAGGTAAGAAAAATTAAAAATCTATACTAACAGGCATTAACCATCGGTATAGGTCAAAAAAATTAAAACATATAAGTCCATACTAACGGGCGCTAGCAGTCGGTATAGGTGAGAAAATTAAAACTTTTTTTACCTATACCGATGGGCTTTAAGCATCAGTATAAGTAAAGGCTATACTAACGGGCTTTAAGCATCAGTATAGGTAAATTAATCATTGTTATAGGCAAAAAAAATTAAAACATACAAGTCTATACTAACGGGTGTTAATCATTGGTAAAAGGTATAATGGTGGAACACACAACATATGTTATATCAACAGATATACCTGTACTGATGGTCTTGAACCATAAGTATATCTCTGGGAGTTATTTCGATACCTTAAAAACTGTCAGTATATGTCTATACCAACGAGGGATATACTGATAGTTAAAATTTCATCAAAAATACACATTTTGACCATCTATATAGGGTTTATAGTGCTATACTGACAGATTTTGGGGTTTTATCGATGCTTTTTTGTACATCACTATATGTCAGATTTCTTGTAGTGAAAAAATCTAAAAAAAAAAAAGGTAAACTATAAATCAATAAATTACTACACTTTTTTTATTATAATACTTATTTAAACATAATTTCCTATGTTGTTAACTTAAAAATTATAATTTGTTATTGTATTTTAACCTATGTTTCTATATTTTAATATTAAAATATTTTTTAAAAAAAACCCACAACAATGTGTGAGATGTGACATTTATATATGTGTATATTGTTTTTGCTTAAATTCTTGCCAAAATAGAAAAATGGGCGGGCTAAAACCTCGACAGCAAAAAAATGTTAATGGGCTTAGGCTTGGTTTTTGTAATTCTAAAATTAAAAGAGAATGCAATGATGCTAAATACTTTTTTATTTGCACTATGCATAGAGCATTCTTTTTCTAATTTTAAAATTGACTGTCAAGGCTTATGTCTAGTTTTTATTTGCATAAAAAAAGAGACATTTGCATTTGCATATGAAAGGAGACATTTTCATAGTTACATAGAGCATTCATTAGCATCATTGCATGAAGTAAAGATTGCTTCCACATGATCATTTTAATAGTATTTTGCATCATAGTTATGTTTACCAAATTTTAGGTAATAAACCAAGAAAGAAAAATTATATTTTTAAAAAATTTAAAACACTCAAAAAATGGTGTGGAATACTTTTGAAAAACAAAATTGAAATATAGGGCATTTTTTTATCTAAAAGATAGTATGTTTTGAAGCAAAGAATGAAAAACTTTTGAAATGAAAAGTGGAAATTTTGATTTGAAAAAATTTTAAACTTTAAAGGAAAATAAGTACATGATTTCCAAGACCTTCAGGCAAAACCTTAGATTTTTTACATGATTTTCAAAGACCTCTTGGCAAAACATTTTAAACTTTTAAAGTTTCAAAACTTCTACTTAAAAAGAGCCATTAGACATGATTTTTAAAGTTCTAAAGCTTATGTTTAAGGTGAGCCATTTTCAGACAAGATCTTTAAAATTCTAAGGCCTCTGATTATAAGAGTTTTCCTACCTTTTGAGATTTGTAAGACCTTTGAACATAATCTCTAAAGACCTTCAGGCAAAATGTTTTAACTTTTCAAAGTTTCAATGCCTCTAATTAAAGGAACATTCAAAGATCTTAAAATTTGTAACACCTCTAGGTGTGATCTCTCATTTTATAGTCAAAAGTTATCGAGCTTTTGATAAAGGGAATTTTTTTGAAAAAAAATAAAAAAACATAAAAACAAAAGTAAAAACAAAAACAAAAATAATCAGAAACAAAAAAAAGAGAGAAAATGGGGACTCTTTTTCGAAAGTATCATCTAGACAAAATTGTCATTTATGTCTTTGCATTTTTTTATTCTCAAAAATATACAAAGAGAGGTAATTGTAGACATTAAATTTCATCTGAAACATTTTAACAAAAATAACCTAAATCCTTTTTTGAGCGTGGGCTCAAACCATTAATTTAGGCCCATTACATAGACGATTTTAAAACCCTAATTAAAGGCTTAATTGCAAATTTGATTTTGGCCCAATTATGGCCCATTTAAGGATGAATTGGTAATTCATTTTTAAAGGCTTGTTTAAAAGCCTAAACAAAACCCATTTTACAACCCGAAAAAAAGGCCTAAAGATAGCCCATTACATGGCCCATTTTGTAGCCAAATATGGCATATTTATAGACCCAAAGCTATTTTGTTTATGGATCAATTATGGTCCTTATGCAAGAAGCCCAAGAAAAGGCCATTTTTAGTGAAAAAATTATGGTCACATGATACAAGAAACAAAAAAGGAAACATGTAGCCAAGAAGGAGGCGATTAAGGGAGACAAAGAAAACAGAAGCTGGTGAGCTACCTGCAGAGGAAAAAACAAAAGTGAGTTAGTGGCTTGCAGGATAATAGCGTAGAAAAGAAAAAAACAAAAGTGCAAAAACTTAGAAGGCAAGTAAAAAGGGGTCGGTGGAGAGTTTTAAAATGAAGGGACCTAAAGAAAAGTGAGAGGCGGCCAAAAAAATTTTTTTAAAAAAAAAAAGGAGTGGAAAATAAAGCCTAAAAAAAAGATAGTTTTGTCGGCCCAAAAAAAAAAACAGATGAAAGGAAAAGCTTAAAGGAAAGGTTGGAACTTAACTGAAGGAAAAGAAGGTTATAGCTTTCGATGAAGTTTTGTAAAAAAAGGTAATTCCTTCATTTCCCTTATACCTTGTTTTCATGTATATGAACACTATCTTCCTTCTTATATAAAGTTTACAATAAAAATGCAGCCTTAAAGTTTTTCAATTGAATTTGTATGCTTAAAATAAAAACTAATAAAATAAAGTTCTCTAGTTTTTCTTTTGGGATTTAAGAACATACATGGGTTCAATAGTTTTAGAACAATCTATGCATAGTCATATAAACGTGTATTTGCATTTTCACCCTGGATGTGGTATATAGGAGTTTCACAGCTTTTTTTTTTTTGTATATTTGCTAGTAATGGTATTAAACAAAATGCCATTCTCATTTAGAAAACCAAAAAATAGAGATCAAAAAAGAAAAGAAACATCTTCTACAAGAGAATGGGTTTTGATCATATTCTAGTATCCGTAGAGTGGTCTTCATTATGTTATAGTTTGGTTTAGGCACCCAGTTTTGTTTTATTTATCTAAAAGCCTTTTTACTTATTTGAAAGCCATACCCTCTATTAGAAAAAAGAAAAGAAGGAAAAGCTAGTTAGAAAATTATGGTTGCTAGGTTCTTGCACTTTACGTCTTTCTTGCCTAATGGTGGAGTAAAATACCAGGTTTTAATTTTTTTTCAAGCACCAGTACTGGTAAAGTGGGTCATATATTCCCTTATTATCTTTAAAAGTTAGAGAACATGTTACTTGCCTCTCATGTTTTTAGGGCTATTTATGACAGAAAGGTACTTTCTTTAGGTCTCATACAAGTTATCAAGGTTTTTTTTTTTTTTTTTTGGTGTTCTTTGTTGTCGTGGAAACATGGTAAAGTGTTTAGGGCTAGTATTTAGCCACTGTTGCTGTTAAGAAGGGGAAACTTTTTTTAGCAAAAAATTTGGCTTATAAAACAAGGGAAGATAGAAGTTTATAAGAGGCTTTTGACTTTATTTTCATGCCAAGAAAAAGTAATTTGTTTTGCAAAAGGAAAACTTGAAAATAATGGGCTTATAGAGAAGGGAAAAATTTTAAGTTCCTTCACTTTCATTCTTATTGCTTTGCTTGTTTATGGGAAGCTTATAGCTTCATTATCCTCATGTTTGTTACCTAGTTTTTGCGCAACTTAGTGACAAAAACCCAAAGCTTGTTTTATGATTTATGGCATCATCCTCATGTCTGTGATTGTTTTATGCACATGGTATATCTATAAATATCTATTTTACCCCCTATTATGTTTTTTTTAAAGTTGAAAACAAGGTCTTTTCTCTTTTATTTCGATTCGAGTTTTGTTTCCATAAGATAAAAATGAAAAAAAAAATTCCATTTTAAGTAAAAAAAATACAGCAATGGTTGGACCTCGCCTACTTTTACTTGCTTCCTTCCATTTTTGGATTTGGCGTCCCATTCTCAGAAACCAAGTTGGTTTTCATGTCGTTCAAGGTTTCTGCAGCAGGGTGTACGTTCATGGGAAAGGTTCTCTAGAAAGATTTCAGTCTCTTTTCTACCACAAAGCATGGTTGTTGGTTTCCATGATCATAGGATTTTTTTAGCAGAAGAATAGTTGTTAAACAGGAAAGAAAGTGGACTATTTATCTTTTTCCTTTTTTAAGCTTGTTTTATGATTTTTGTCCTTGTGTGCCAATTCTGCAGAAGCTTAAAATCTCATCATAGACATCTCATTTTATCCGAAAATTTTTTCAAAATTGAAACTTGGTTAAAATGATGTTAAGAGATTTTTAAGATTTAATTCCAAAATCAATTCACATTAACACGATGTTGAGAGATTTTTAAAATTTAATTCTATAATCAATTAGCATTAAAAATGATGGGGAGAGATATTTTGGATTTAATTCGAGAATCAAATCAAATAAAATCATAGATTTAAAGAAAATTGATTAAGTATAAATTTTTATATAAATCTGTTATCAAAGTAGCGAGAGGAGAGGGATCTTAGTTTTTTTTTTTTTTTTGAGGAATACATAAATCATACGTTAAGGGAATACACAGAGAAAGTAGCAAATGGGAGCATATTCAAAAACAATATTTGAAAGTAACAAAATATAGAAAAATGAAGTGATTTTGGGTATCAATAGTTAGGAGTTTTGGGAGTTCTTTTTAGAGGTTTTATCTAAGTTTCTCAACCCACAAAAGGGGAAACAATTTTAGATGGCTTTGAGTCAGACAATAGCCGAACAAGTAAGAATAGTCAAAGCTTCTTAGTGACTCTAATAGTGACAATTTGCAATTAAAGCTTGGAAATTATGATCAACGAAAGGGAATTGCTGGTTAAGAAATTAGAGGTTGGTTTCTAGAAGGAAAGAGCGGCTGGTTTCTAGAGTGAACAAGTGGCTATTTACAAAAAAGGGGGATTTTATAAAATGAGATGTTTCAGATTGAAGACTTGGTCCAAGTATAATAATAATAATAACCATTGGTCTTATTTAAGAAGATTTAAGCCCTACAAATCTGACGATGAACTTTTCGATTAAAGTTGGAAGTTTTGTATGAACTTGATGACCCGCGTGAAGATCTACGCTTTGATTCGATCCAATCACAGGTTTTTTTTTTATTTTAATTTTTGATTTTATTTTATTTTTTATTTACATTTTGATCTTTATTTTATTTTTTGTTTTCTTATTGATTTTTTATTTATTTTTATTAAGTAACTTGTTACTTATTATATATTCTACAAAAAAAGTTTTATTTTTGGAAAACAAAAAAAAATAATTAAAAAAATCTGTTCAAATAAATTCATGAATCCTACCAAACTATTGAAGAATTTTCATGGATTTAAATTTTATGGAATCCACCAAACTATTGAGAAATTTCATAAATAAATTTCAAAAAAATGAAAAATAATTTTTTATCCTACCAAACTATTGAATGATTGCTTCATAAATTAAGCATTACCAAACTATTAGAAGATTTAATGAATTTTCTCACAAGAATAAAATATTTACAAATATTTTCAAATAAAATCTCATCAAACTATTGAAAGATCTACCTTACAGTAAATCCTACCAAACTATTAGAGGACTTTATTAATTTTTTGAATAAAATATATTAATAAATCTGATGACGAAGCCTCTTCAAAATGGGACACTAGTCTCCATGAATACTCTTGAAGTGAAAGAATTATCTTAAATTGCTACCAAACTATTGGAGTAATTTTAAGATTAATTTTCAATATTAAACTTTTTGGTAAATTATAAACACATTTAAGGTTGGATAATTTAGAATCAAACTAGTATTATTTGGATAGGCACTATGAGGGTGCTATAACCTTTCTCACATGTAACGATACTCCTGAACTTAAAATTTGGTTTTGTGGATTGGAATCTACTATTAAATATACCTAGGTCAATCTTGAGCTCCTTTTTAAATGGGATAGATTCGATCAGGTAACCAATCACACCTAAACAAAACAGATCGATAGTGACTCCCTTTAATCCATATCTAGCAGTAGGTCCACGGATCTATACGTTATGACATTCATCTTTATTTCTTACATGATAGTCTTTAGTTGCATGCGATAGGATTGTAAAAGTTTAGAGTCCTAACAATTACATAGTTTTAATTTCTGTTGCAAGCCTTTTATTTACATAAAAGTTTAAACCTTTAATTTCCTTTATTGTTTATTGGTAAAATAGTACAAAATGTGGTCCTTTTTTAGTGAAAACACAGACATGATAATAACACCATATAGGCATCAAAAGCCATGGCATGGGAACCATGATTGTGAGGTTGTTGCATTATATATTTTCCTTTTGTCGTCCCTTTGTTTGGTTTAAAATGGGATAGGTCCAAACAATTTCTTTTAGTTAGAATTCTATAATAAATAAAATTTTAAATTATAAGGCATAAAATTTGTTCCTAATAAAGTTTACTTTTATGTATATTTAATCTTAATCATGCTTATGCATATTATTTTTATGTTGTTTAAGTTAATTGCAAGTTTAATTTTATATATTTTTAATTTGCTTATTAGTTGGATTGCTATGCTTGTTTTAATTTAATCTTTCATGCTTTAATCTATATTTGGCACATTTTATTTTCCATGCACTTTAGATTTATACAAAACAAATAATAATAATAATGATGATGATGATGATGATGATGATGATGATGATAATATGATGATAATATGATGAAAATATCTAAGGATGAGATTTTAAGGAAGTCCGAGTAACGATTCCTTAAATTTTCTAAGTGAGAATATTTTTCTAAAAAAAATATTACCAAAGTAATTGAGTATTTAGAAAAGTATTTAATACAAAAAAATTTTTATTCAATTACCTAAAATTATATCTACAATTAAATGGTGATAAAAAATAATAATAATGAAAAGAAAAGTGACTCGTTTTAATAACGAAATTAATATAATGCTACATGAATGTTAGTATTAACAATTTTTGCTTTTCAAAAAAGTAATTGAAATTATTTATATATAATGATAATAATACAAATTAAAAATTAGAATTAGAATAAAAATTAAATACAAAAATCTCCGAGGATGGGATTTTAAGGAAGTTCGAGTAAAATTTAGTAAGAAATCCCTAAGTGAGAAAATTCTTTTAAAAATATCACCAAAGTATTGAGATATCTAGAAAAATTTTCAATAAAAAAGATTTTCTTTGCTTTGTTCCTTTTTAAATTTTTTTATAATAATTATCGTAAAATAATTACGTGATTAAGACAAAATTAAAATGAGTAATGAAGAAACATAATATAAGGAAGATAAATAATATGTTTTTTAATATATATAATATGTAATAAAAATATAATAAAATAAATTTTTTAAAAAAGATATAAATATTAAATTAAAAAAAAACTTTTGTATCTATATTGCACCTTATCATTGGCATTGCATAATCTTGAAAGTAATGAGAGTTTCCAATGATGGGACTTCGGGAATTTCGAGTAGTAATTCACTAGAATTCCCTAAGTGAGAGAATTTTTCTAAAAATATTATCAAAAAATTAAAATATTTAAAATGATTCTCAATATGAAAATTTTTCATTTATTTTTCGCTTATAAAAATGAATTTTTATATAATGCAATAGTATCACAAATTAATCCATGTGCATCATATTAAAAATATAATAATAAACAAAATCTTCAAGGATGAGATTTTAAAGAAATCCGAATAGTGATTCTTTAGCAATTTCTAGGTAAGAAAATTTATCTAAAATATCGCCAATATATTGGAACATTTAGAATAATTTTTAATAACGATTTCCAATATAAGAAAGGAATTTTTAGAGAATATTATTTGATTTTAAATTTTAAATGCCATATTTTACAATATGCTTATAAAATATTAATTTTGAATATAAATTTTAACTATCAATGATGGATTCTTGAAAAGTCCGAGTAGTAATTCTTAAGAAATCCTTAAGTGAGAAAATTCCTCTTAACATTGTCAAAATATTGAAATATTTTAGGAATTTTTTAATATGTAAGGTTCTTATTTATTTTTCAAGCAAAAAACTAAAAATAAAATATGTTTTTTTTTACTACAATAAAGAAAATTAAGAAAATTAATTTTAAATACCAAAATTAAGACCCATTTAGTCAAAATTAAAAAATAATACATAATTAATTGATACCGTTTTAAATGGGTATTGTGGGGATGCTAATCTTTTCTTATGCGTAATTGACTTTCAAACCCAAATTTTTTTCGTAGACCCAAAAATTATATTTTTAATAAATTTTAATTTATTTTATTAAAAAATAAGTTTTAATAGGTAACTAAACGCATCTAGCCAAAAAAGATTAGTGATAACTTCTTTTTTTTTTTCAAATTCGTTTAGCAGTCCCCAAAACCGTGATGACAATTCATTATTTATTTATCTTAGATAAATTCTTTTAAGAAATTTTCTTGAAAAATTTATCTGACTTTAACTAACTTTAAGTCACCTTCTAGCAATAAGAATTTTTATGATAACCCCTAACCCAATTTTTAGACACTAAATGGATATTGATTTGTGTGATGTTTAGTCACTACGTAAAACTTAATCCAAGCAAGCTGAAAATATATATATATATAAATGTATCTTGTGAATTCATCTGAAGTTCCAAATAAATCAAGCCTAGATTTATCTTTTGTTTTAGTCTTAAAATGAATCTTTGTTTACTATTATAGCCTTCAATCAAAATTTCTCATAAAATTGCAAAATAAAACCTTAAGATTGTAACTTGAACATGGGATTCAAAAAACTAAGATTGATGAAAGGTTTCAAGGTGTGTAATAGTGCCATTTTCTTTAAAATTTTATTCGGCCCCACCATTTGATTAATTGGTATGAAAAAAATTTATTGATGATAAACCTCGAAAATACAATAAAGCCCAATGATTGATTGCATTTTCAATGACTAAATCAATCAACTAAGCATTCATCAACATATAACAAGACTATCAATCTTCTATGAAAAATTTTTGCAGCAAAATTTTATAGAAGTAATTTGAAATTTATTTGAACAATGGAAGAAGAATTTAACATAAATTGTTATATCTAAAAATTGTTATATTTTCCAAAATTAGAGATCTATGTGCAATAAAATAGACATCTCTTTTGTATAGGCATGACCATCCACATAGATCTTTATTTATATAGACATAACAGTTTAAATATGTGTCTACTTAGACATACACAATTTTTCAAACATAATTTTTAACAAATAATCATGTCTTTTAAAGGAATGTAACTTTTACCATCACATGTAATTCATTTAATATATTATTATTAAAAATGTTCCAACAATCTTCCATCATTTTAAAATAATCAAGATAAATAATAATCTTGAAATCAATTGCATAAAAAAAGGTATCTTACAATTTAAACCTTCACTTAATGAAAATAAGTTAAAATTAATCGAAATTGCATGGTAAACTATGCTTTGAATAAGCTATTTCATTTGGTTAACCTAATGGATGCTCGGTATCTAAGGACATTATTTTGGCCATGTGTCTACATCCTTTTTTCATGAATGTTGTTAGCGCCAAACCTTTGAACTCCTAAAACTAGCCATACTTCACACTCACTTAAGTAGCTCCCATTAAGAGTATTCTCGAAACTATAACATTTTAACATATATATATATATTATAGGTCTATTACGAGTATAACATCATCCTTCTCTTATCATTATGAGTAACAAGCACTTTACTTGGGATGAAAATAGAAGATTATAGTGCTTACAATTACAAACCGATAATATATTTTGGCTCATTGAACTCAAAACTTGACGTTATATCAAGTTTTGAGTTGATTTTCCATCATGAATGACTTTATATTATAGATTCGAACCTCATCACTAAATTTCTAACATAGCTATGTTAATTTTTAATACCACATGATGAAACTTTGACAATAATTTTATCTTAAAGGTTTATAAGACCAACACCTCCATGTATGTATATCTATTCTTTATGTTTTAATTCAACTATTAAGGATATCTTTTATATAATTATCATAATAATTCAACTATTAAGGATATCTTTTATACAATTATCATAAATTCTTTTAATTTTATAGTGATCACTTTCTCTTTATTCTTGTTATGATAATTTTACATTTGTTAATTTTATATATTTCTTGATATCCCATGAAATTAATGTCATTACCACCAAATTATGAACCATATATCATATAGTCTTTTCAATAAGTTATTGTAAAGAAGCCTTAAATCCTTTAGTGAAACAAGATAATGTTTTTACTATTTTTCATAGCTTCTAATCATAGTCAATTTAAGACTAAAATTTATTGTGTATATATACTCAAATAGCACGACATTTTGTCAACAAATTACATATATACACAAAGATCTTTAATATATCATTTTAGAACATAATCAATATTAGAGGACAATCAATGGACCTATCAAGTAACTATCAAAATATATATGCACCCTTTATCATGGACATTATTAGCCATTTTTATGAATCAAAACCATATCCATCACCCAAACAAGTCAAATAACATTCAAATAATAATTCATTTCATTTTCTTAATATTTGGTAAACTGTACCAATATTCTCCATGCCATTACAAAATGAAATTAAACACATACATTTGTCGAGTGCATTCGAAACATACTTGAATTTGCATGTTCTTTTTCAATTCATAAACATGGCTAAATAGACATTGGTGAACACTCTTCAAATTGCTAGTAATCTAATGACATGTATTTTTCTTTTAATGAACATTCCATTTAATCCAAATTACTGGCAAATTTTAGTTAATAATACTAACATAAAATTTACAAAATATAAGGATGTCATAAATATATATCCTTAATATATTTGATTTTACCATCGGCCATTGTTCTTCATGTTATTTGTTGATTACATATAATAAACTTGCACTAATACTAGTACTTTTTGACAATTTTCATTCACACTAATGCGGGGAACCCGGCTTCACTCGACTTGTTAGAAAAATTTATAATATTTCATTTAATTGGTATTTGATTGAATTTAAATTTAGAGTGATACGTGTAATTAAGATAAAGTAATTGGTAATATAAAATTGTTAATTTTGAATAACAACTTTTTATTGCAGAAGAATTGGATAGAAAATTTTCAAGTTCATTCAGGGTTGTTAAGATTTGAAGAGAACTATATACCAAAAAAGCAAAATTTAATTTAAAAACTGTGTTGCTAAAGTTGTTGATAATATTTTATTTCTTAAATTAAAAAAGCATACATAACAACATCTAACATAAAAATATTATTAATAATAGCAGTACATTTTTAACCCAATACAAACTTTTAAAATAAAAAGATTATGTTTTACTAAAGTATGTGTTGTCCTATTACTTTTCTACTTAATATGTTGAACCAAGCATTTCTCAAACTTCAAACTCTTATCAACTACAAAGCATATGTGCATCTTGAAAATTAATGAATAAAGAGCCTACTCAAATCATTCGAGCTATTAGAATAGGGATCTTTCTTATAATTGGATGTTTTTCACCATGCTCATTAGGACCTCCAACTCGAGTGAAATACATCACACTTATAATTGGATGCTTTTCACCATGCTCATCAAGACCTCTAACTCAGGTGAAATACATCACACATGATGACTCGAAGGAGACAATGCCAATTCCATCTTCAAATCGCATGAGATCAACATGAGCACATATTCCTGCACAATAAACAATTAAAAATTTCATAGATATGATATTCCTTGGTTCTGGGAAAACATAAACAATTTAAAAAATGTGATGTCGTACCTCACCTAGATGGTATACATTTACAATTAGTTGTTCAAATAGAGGTTCTCTCCACAATAAATTTAATGGTAATAGAAAGAAAGGGTTTGGTGCCCTTATTAGATGTATCCAAGTCTATAGATTCAGATACATGATTACCAACAAGCACTATTTCACGTATAGAGTTAGAAAGTTTAGTAGCCCAAGCTGAGAGATCTCCAAATCTCATGTCCTGAAGGAAACATAATTAAAACATAAATTCAAGAGAAAGAAAAAGCACAATAAAGAGAACTTTGAAAATTTAAGAGTATGTGGAGAATTGAATTAGATAAACCAATAAAGAAATAGTTTTAACAAAAATTTGATACAAAGACAAATCTTGTAGTAAGAGAAATTGTCTCAAATAATCTATTTTAATGATGAACCAACGACCATCCTAGAAGAACCCCACCAAATTCAGCAGACTTGTCCCCTACAACCTTTCTTTCCTCACAAAAACCAAAGTCATGAATCTCATTCTAGTTGAATATTCAAATGCAGTAACTTCATCATCTAACACTTAAAAGTGCTTAAATTCAAACAATGCCCTGTGTATTGCTAAAAAAACCCACCCAAAATACTTATCAAATTAAAACAAAACTTTTCTCAACAACATGCAATTAGAAAAAAAAAAAAAAAAAAACCCACCCAAACAATTTTGGACTACTAAAGAAATAATAAGATCCATAATTGAATTCTCTTTACAAGTGTTTAAGAAAAAACCCAAAATCTTAGAATATTCTCTCTATTTCCTTTCTCATTAGAGATGGAAAGAGTTAAAATAGAAAAAAAATAATTAACTAATGAAATCATATCATCCACAAAGCTTTTAATAGACTAAGAATTAAGAAAACTAAACCTTTCACTCATCAGAACGTAACCTAGAAATAGTTTCTCAAGAATCAAACTAATTTTTGTCTAACACAAATATTTAAAAAAAAATGGTTGTTTTCTAGTTTTGATGATATAATAATAAAAAAAAAATTAAAAGAAAAAAAGAAGAAAAAGTAAAGGGAGAAAAAAATGCATTACCTTCGTGAAGAGGAAAAGGTAAAGGAAAACAAAAGGGAATAATAGAAGTATTAAGAAGGATTAAAAGAGGGTTTGATTGAAAGAGAAAGTTTCAAACTTCGAATACTATTTTCGTTTATCTTTTTATTAGTCTGTCTCAGCGGTGTGAAGAAATAGAGAAAAAGACAAACAAAAGCATATAAAAACAACCATCAATGGCTCAGTGCATTGCTTAAAAAAAAAAAGGCAAAGCTAACCTAAAAACCAGTCACGTGGTAATTTCAGGATCATTCGTGATATTTTTTTATATATAATAGTATAGATTTATCATTTATTTTGTACATGTCAATATAATCTTGATTAACCAATGTTGCCATTAAAAAAGAAATTAAAGATAAATAAGCATGAAACTTGTATCTAACACATAATTCTGCAAAAATAAAAAATGATTATGCCACTTCTCAATCACACTTATTAAAAACAAAGACAAATAATTCATAGTATATTTATCTTAAATCAATACTTTTAAGAAATTTTCTTAAAAGTTTGAGCAAACTTAACCATCTTAGAGCCATCTTCTAATAATAGAAATTTTTATTATAATCCTTATCCCAAAACACAATTTTAATATATTAAATGGATATTGATGAATGTGATATTTTAAATAATATTAGATAGAAAAGTTTAGTGAACAAATTTGAATGTTTTAAATTTTTATAAAACGACATATGTTTTGAACTTTTCACGGATTTTTTTTTAGATTGACATAGGTCTTAATTTTTTTTTTAATTTAAACTTAAATAGAAAATTTTAGATTTTTTGTAAAACAAAGATAGAGAAAAAGGAAAAAGAAGAAAGAATAAAATAATATAATAGGTATGAGGCTTTTTCACCATTATAATTTTTATTTATATATATATTTATTTATCTTTTTTGATAAATATAATCTTTAGCAAAATTATAATTTAATTCTTGTACAAAAACCATAAAATATAATAAAAATTTATTATTTAAATAACTAAAAGAAATGTACGTAAATGTGTAAAAAATATAATTTTTAAAAAATAAATTATATGAATAAAATTTTAAATTTATTTAAGTAAATTACACCGAAGATTGGGACAAAAAGAGTGGACTTTATTCAATTAATTTTTCATTTGTATAAAAATCTTTTCTTAATTTGTGTTTACATTCTTTAAGAATAAGCTTTAAATTTATTATGTTTAGAATATTTTTCTCATTAAAATCTTGATTTTATGAATTTATTATAATTTGTATTAGAGTCAATTTGTTAAATAAAAAATTTTTAATCATTAAAACTATCATTCAATTAATTTGAAATAAATTATTACGCATATATTCTAATATATAAATATATATTTGTATATTTAAGTGAAAGAATATTCCAAAAAAAAGAAAAATCTGGAAACGAGCGGAAGCGTTTTAGTTTTTATCTTCCGACGAAAAGCATTTTGACATGATGATATTGGCGGGGTCGATCTGTGGGTAGTAAAAGCGTGGGACAGGCGGGGCTGATTGAGTCTTATCATTGCCTCGTGCATGCTATCCTTTTCCTTTGACTGTAGCCCACCCACTTTATGATTTGAACCTTCTCTATTGCTTCATTTTTCTTTTATTTTTTTGGCTGGGGACGACCTTACCACTTGCCGTAAAATTTCAGCCTTTTGTTATCATGGGCAGAAACAACGTTTTTCTTTTCTAAGCCTGCAGGAGCCTGATGATTTGGTGCTTCCACATTTTGACAGTTGTGTTTAATAATGCATTGAAATTTTTTAAAGTATAAAAAAATGCAACATTTTAATTTTTAATAATTCATCTTAAATGTTATTTAACAAAATTAAAAAAAAAACGTTGAATTGAATATATAAAAAAATTAAATTGAGTAAGTAGATAGCAGAACATATTCAGTCAATTTTATTTAAAATTATATTTAAATTAAATTATACATTTTTAGTCTTATTTAAAATTATTCATTTTTAAAATTAAATTTTCACAAGTATCAAATAATATAATTATATTCAGAACATAAAACATATCAAACAGTTTTGAAATATAAATTTAATATTAAACTTGATTTTTTAATTTATCAAACAGCACTTAAATACACAGATTTTTGTTCTACGTGCTAATGGAAACAAGATTTGTCTCCAGGCATGTAAAATGAAAAAGAAAAGTACAGTAAAAAACTTACATCCATATATATATACTATGGCCGATGTACGTTGTATGATATGCGAGTAATTTTATATAGAAGAGAAATTCCCAAACGTTTTGTTTGAGGAATTATTAGGGAGTAGGGACATGTACAAGGCATAAATCAATCAGCAAAAATTGTGATTGGTTTGCCTACAAAAATCAATATTAATTCATACACAAATAATATATCTGGCCCAACGAATCAATCGATACAAATCACTTTACTGCATTCTGGTATTCTTTCACAATCCAACAGTCTGAGAGGTCCGATCAAAGAATCTCAATTCTCAAAGCTTTCGCAATCAATCACGCGCACCACCATCCAAAGATAGGCCCCACTCCCCCCTCGTGGGCAGAATTATTGCCCACGATTCCTCGGCCCACTTCTACGCGCCTTTTGCTCTCTTTTGCTTTGCTTCGCTTATTTATTACATTAAAATTCTCCTCCTCTCCAGAATGCAGTTAGTCCCAACCCACTAAATATGATTGTTATGTTATACAGGCAGGCAGAGGCAGACGAGCCGACCTGATCTTGTCCAAGCTAATTATTATTCTTTTACTACCGTAATTACTAGGTCAGAACCTGTCTATTGTCTAATTTCTCCCACACGGCCATCTCTTTGTTGTTTTTATTAGATTTTTGGCTTCTTAATTTATCCCCAAATTACCATGAGGATGATGATAGACCTTGGAAGCCAGAGAGGGCCTCTCCATATAAATATGATGGACACGACAACCTCTGTGGAGTGTGGCAGGGAAGTTAGGTTCCGCCGATCTTTCAGATCCCTGGTGGAATGTATGGTTCCTTGTTGTGGCTTTCAACCTCCAGTCTCAATCTCCAGCGACACGGAATCGACCCATGGCTCAATTAGTTCAACGGTCACAGGAACCTTCTTCGGGTACAAGAAAGGGCGTGTGAGCTTCTGCCTCCAGGATGGCACGCGGACCTCTCCTCTTTTGCTACTGGAGTTCGCTGTCCCCACCGCATACCTTGCCAGAGAGATGCAGTACGGTCTGCTAAGGATAGCGCTGGAATGCGACAAGCAAAAAGAAAGATGCAGCTGCTGCTCGCTCTATAACGTGCCCGTTTGGTCAATGTGCTGCAATGGAAGGAAGGTGGGATTTGCCATAAGGAGGCAGATAAGCGTCAATGATGCCGCAGTGCTTAAGTTCATGCAGTCCGTGTCGGTTGGTGCTGGAGTTTTGCCGGTTGCCTCAAAGTCTGAGGAGGATGGGGACCTCATGTATCTGCGAGCTAGTTTCGAAAGGGTAATTGGGTCAGCCGACTCAGAATCATTTCACATGCTTAACCCAGTGGGTAGCGCCGGTCAGGAGCTCAGTATATTTCTGTTGAGATCATGACACCTGCATATATATATATAGATATAGATAGATATCCCTATTTAATTTGGTCCAATCAAAAGATTTTAATCCAACCAAACCCTTGAGGGTTGAAACTATGCTTTTATATATTAATAATTATATGATAGGATTATTAAATTCTTACTTCTTAATTACAATTGTTAGTCATAACTTTCTTCCAATTTCCAATGTGTATAGGTGCTTGTCTAATTCCATATCATACCATATCGTCCTTTCGTTACTAGAGTTTCTAAAATAATTGGAAAAATCTAAAATCAATTCAAATTGTCGTATTTGATTTGGGTTTGTTATTTTTATTTCATATGGAATTTTAAAGATGCGTACTCATTCGGATTGATTTTTATTCATTATAATATAAAAATTAAAATATTTAAATTGAATCAAATTTTATTTTTATTAATTTTTATATTATTTTATAAAATAAAATTGATATATCTTTATTCATAAATTTAAATAAATAAATAATATTTAAAAATAAAAATAAAAATTAATGATTAATGATTAAAACTAATACAAACACGTAAAATTTTATTTAAATTAAATCAATTTTTTTATTTATTCCCTTTAATTTCGATTCAGGTTTTAAAAAATCATAAAACTATTTATTAATTGAAATTTTTTGGAAATGGAAGTAAACCATTATTATTCTTATCCATCACCATTCTATAGTAATTAAGTTCTATTCTATATACATATATACATAGCAGTATATACTAATCACACACACTCACACAAGATCATGACAAGATCAATTAAATTGCTTTTTTATTCTTGGTTATAATATAACGCAGTCCATAATTATCTTCTATTTCATTTTGTCCAAAACACACAAATATAAATATCAGTTTGCAATTCTAATTTCTCTTAGTACATAAAGAAACCAAGTTAAAATCTTCATCCTTTAATTTGTTATATGTGATACTCACTTTAAATGGGATTATAAAAAATATATATATAATTGCCAGTTGGCGGAGTAGGAGGGGAAGTAAAATTCCCTTAAAAGTTAAAAACATTAGTTATCAAGTCTCATTCAGAATAGTGATCATTAAAAAATTGAACACATATTTAATATGTTTATATATATATATATAGATAGATAATATTTTGTATTACTACAAACATAGTTTCTAGCTAATTACAAAATTTTTATTTCTTTTGCTAACAATGTTCCAAATTTATTTGGTGATTTCAATTTAAATCACAAAATTACTATTGGGTAAATGTAAATTTGTTTTATTCAAATCCTAAAAGGTATATTATATATATATATATATATGTGTGTGTGTATATGTGTATGTATGTATATATTCACAAAAGTGGCGGTTGTAATTGTTGACTTGATCGGTCAAAATTGAAAAATAAAAAAATTTAAAAGTTTATTTTCTCTTGAACACCCAAAATTTTTTTTTAAATATTTTTATTTTTTGTTAGATGATTATTTTGATATATATAAAAAAGATAATATTAGCAATGATAGTGCAATTATATTTTTTTTAAGAGAAAAAAATTCATTTGCCAACTGTTCCTGCAATATAAATTACACTTGAAAGGTACAGATGACTCCCCATTTAGAAACATTCTCATGAATTAAGATAGGTTTGATGGACAGGAAGCTTAATTTTCTTTATCCTTCTGGAAAAAATCCCCAGTCCCAGGCCAAATGAATCCAACATTAACATGAAATCCAAGCTTTATGCATTGCCATTGCTGCATTTAGGACCACATGTAGCAAGTGTTTGGATTTTGTGTTTGACCGTTGTTTTGCTGTTTCGCAGAATTGGCAACCCAACATTATTGATCGGAGCATTAGAAGATCCTGGAGCAAATGAGAGAAAATGAAAAAGTAACGTAGACAAAAGGAAGGCTGTGTTGGATCATCCCAATTGGAGTAACAGTGGCATTGCAGGGGGAAAGAATTGACTGTTGACTGGCCTTTAATAATTGGGTTTTTTTTTATTATTATTACATGAGTATGGTGACTGGGACTGGTGAGTGAGTGCCAGCAAAGAAGTGACTGCTTTGGATTTGTGTCTCCTACAAAAGAAAAGGAGTCCTATTTGTTTGGCATATGGAAAAAGGTGGATAAGATCCTTCCTATATTTTATTATGGTCATGCACACGAGTGGTCTATCTACCCAACACCATGGCTCCACCCACCACCGCCTTTCTTGTCTTGGTCCTGATTTCGTATTCTTTCTTCCGCCATGAATTTGACGTTGTTTTGTTTTATTACACTGATTTGTAGTTCTTAGCTATTTGCATCATAATATTAATAATTACATGTAGGATGTACAGCCAAATGAACTGATGCAATGTTGAAAGGCCTACATCTATAGCAGCCATTTCTCACTCTGCCAGAAAACGCCCCCTCTCGGAGCCCGCAAGAAACTTGAACCATTCTAAATTGGTCCTTTTTCAAGTTGGTCTAATCAATCTAAGTCCGACCCGAAATGTACATAATTATTACATATAAACTTCAATAAAGTTGCATACAAAACCCAAATTACATTAATCCTCGTACAACTCGGCACAATGATGAGGGGATATTTTTAGTGAGAGGGCTGCTTCAAACTCACACTGAGGATTGAGGCAGCAAATACGGTTGATTATCATACGCAAGTGATGTGGTTCTTATAGAAATGTGGTCCTGCATTCCTCGACGGAGGACCATTCAATTTCATCGCCAGGGGTATAAACAAATTGTTAATATATATATATATATATATATATATAAAGGCATGTGTCATCATCTAAATTAAAGTAATAAGCTTTTTGAGATTTGGACTTTTGGGACAAAAATCATAAAAAAGGGTTTGTCTACAGTAAGATAATAATTTTTTGATTTTATTATAATGTCATGAGATATCATGATATCTCATAAAAAATTGAAAAAATTATAAAAATAATGAAAAATAATAGAACTAAAAATATATATAAATAATTTTATTTATTTTATTTATCTAACAAATAAAATAATACTATAAATTACATATTTTATATTTTGTCATCTACTTTTATAAACAATAACATTAAAATAAAAATTCAACTATAGTTATGTCATATATTATTTTAATAAATACAATTTTGTTATTTCTTCATTATTAACAAATAATAATACTACAATAGTAATTAATACAAATTTTAGTATTCATCTTAATAATTTTTTTTAATTTTAAAATATCAATTATTTTACTTTGTCTTTTTTAATCTTAAATTTTTTTTTGTTATTTGTGTTATATATTTTATGATTTTATTTGTATGATTTTCCTTTCCAATATTAAAAATTAATTAATATAAATCATAAAAATTAAAGGCACCATTGTATCATTTTATTTGTATAAATTTTGTTTCATAGCTACTTTGTTTACAAATTTTGGTGTCTTTTTATAAAAAAGAAAATCAACATATTTAAAACGGCACTTGACAAAGATGTGATTTTTTTACTATTACACAAATATTTTTACTAGACAATGAAACATAAAATTACTACACAAATATTTACATTAATGAATTTTTAAGACTAAAAATGATATAATGATAGCTTTCAAATATGAGATAAATTTTACTGTTCCTTGCATTTGTTTACGTTAATAAATTTTTTACTATTTATTACTTTTTTTTTTATATATTTACTAAATCATAATTCATTAAACTTTTATGTTACGGACTTAATTATTTGCATTACAATAATATTTTTTTACAGTTGCTTTTACCTTCCATTATGTTTAGAATTAGCATAGCTCTTTCTTGTTATAGTAAGACACTTTTTACATATTTTATAACAAATTATACAAATTTTATATTTTTTCTCACATGTTTAAGTTACCAAAATTTTTTGCTATTTATTGAATTTTTTTTTATATATTTACATACAATAATTAATTAAAATTTTATGTTGCCAATTTAATTATTTCATTACAACAATATTATCTTATGGTTGTTCTTATATCTAATAAGTTTAGAATTGTCATAACTATTTTTGAGTGTATTACGATACTTTTTACCTATTCTAGGCCAATTGATATGAATTTTACACTTTTCTCACTTGTTTATGTTACCTATTTGTTTTTTAAATTTTAACTATTTTTCTTATATATTTACAAAAACAATAATTAATTAAAACTTTACGTTGCTTACTTAATTATTTACATTATAATAATATCTTTTTATTGTTGTTCTTATCTTCCATTACATTTAGAATTATTATAGCTCTTTCTTAGTGTGTGTTATAATATTTTTTGCTCATTTTACATCAAATGATATAAATTTTATGATTTTTTGCACTTGTTTACATTACCTTTATGTTTTTTAATTTTTAAATATTTTTCTTATATATTTTTAAAAATAATAATTAATTAAAAGTTTACGTTGTTTGCTTAATTATTTATGTCACAATAATATCTTTTTGTAATTGCTTTTACTTTTCATTACACTAAAATTATTATAACCCTTTTATAGTGTATTACAACATTTCTTACCCATTTTACGACAAAGAATGCAAATTTTACGTTTTTCTCACTTTTTTATATTACCTATTTGTTTTAAAATTTTTAGCTATTTTCTTTCATATTTATAAAAATAATAATCAATTAAAATTTTGGGTTATCTATTTAATTATTTATGTTATAATAATATTTTCTTATAATTATTCTTACTTTCCATTATATTTAAATTATTTTGATTCTTTCTTACCCATTTTATGCCAAATGATACAAATTTTATATTTTTCTTACTTTTTTATATTTAGTAGCTATTTTTATATATTTATAAAAATAATAATTAATAAAAATTTTACATTGTCTACTTAAATATTTACATTACAATAATATTTTCTTATAGTTGTTTTTACCTTTAATTACATTTAAAATTATCATAACTTTTTTTTAGTGTATTATGACACTTCTTATCAATTTTATGCTAAATGATACTAATTTTACATTTTTTTCTCACTTGTTTACTTTACAAATTTATTTTTTAATTTCTAGCTATTATATATATATATAGTAAGAATAATTAATTTAAAATTTTACATTATCATCATAATTATTTAACTTACAATAATATATTTTTACATTTATATTTTACTACATTTAGAATTAGTACAATTTTTTTTTAGTGTGTTACGACACTTCTTACTTATTTTATTCAAAATAATACTAACTTTATGATATTTTTCACTTGTTTATGTTAATAATTTATTTTTTAATTTTTAGCTATTTACAAGAACATTAATTAATTAAAATTTTATATTGTCAACATAATTCTTTATTTTACAATAATATCTTATTATGGCGATTTTTACTTTTCATTATATTTAGAATTGTCATAACTCTTTCTTAATGGATTATGATACTTTTTTTTTTCATTTTACGTCAAATTATACTAATTTTATATTTGTTCTCATTTATTTACATTATCAATTTATTTTTAATTTTAACTATTTTCCTTAGATATTTACAAAACAATAATTAATTAAAATTTTACGTTACCAATATCATTATTTATATTACAATAATATATTATTATGATTATTCTTAATTTTTATTACGTTTAAAATTGTCATACTTTTTAGTGTATTATGACAATTCATACTTATTTTAAATAAATGATACTAATTTTATGTTTTTTCTCACTTGTTTACGTAACCAATAAGTTTTTCTTTTCAATTTTTAGCTATTTTTCTTATATATTTACAAAAAATAATTAATTAAAATTTTACATTGGTAACTTAATTATTTATTTTACAATAATTTTTTTTTATAATTGTTTTTATCTTTAATTACATTTAGAATTATCTTAGTTTTTTCTTAGTGTCTTGTTTTACCCATTTTACGTCAAATTATACTAATTTTACTTTTTTTCTAACTTTTTGACATTACTTATTTTTTTTTTCAATTTTTATCTATTTTCCTTATATTTTTAAAAATTGTTAGTTAAAATTTAATGTTACCAACATAACTATTTATGTTACAATAATATTTTCTTACGATAATTCTTTTCTTCTATTATATTTAAAATTGTCATAGTTTTTTCTCAGTGTATTACAACACTTTTTACACATATGCCAAATGATAATAATTTTATATTTTTTCTCACTTGTTTACGTTATGAATTTATTTTTTTAATTTTTAGCTATTCTCTTATATATATATATATATAAAATAAAAATTAATTAAAATTTTAAATTATCATCATAATTATATAATAATAATAATAACAATAATAATAATAATAATAATAATAATAATAATATATTTTTACGATTCTTCTTACCTTTCATTATGGTTGAAATTGTCATAACTGTTTTTTAGTATATTACGATACTTTTTACCTAGTTTTACACTAAATTATACAAATTTTATGTTTCTCACTTATTTATATTATCAATTTATTTTTTAATTTTTATATATTTTTTTATGTATTTACACAAATAATAATTAAATAAAATTTTACATTGTCAACATAATTATTTATTTTACAATAATATTTTTTATGGTTGTTTTAATTTTCTCTTACGTTTAGAAGTATCATAACTTTTTTTTAATATATTGCGATACTTTTTTTTAGATCTAATCTTGCTAGCTCTAATTTTTTTTTATTAAAACTATATATTATAAAAATATTAACATGTACTAACATATGTAAAAAATAAATACCTTTAAAAATTAAAACAATCTCAAAGTAAAATTCTAATAATAGTAGTTGAATAGCAAATTAATGATCGAATAGCCCACAGAGTATAAAACTGTGAATAATTAGCAATAATTAAAAAGTTTGTACATATTAGTCTATGTGTCACGGGCTCCGACTTTAGACTCAGAATCCGTACGGTCTTAAGCTTGGGATCTCCTCTTTTATGCCTAAGTCAGCCTAAAACACTAGCGTGCGGACACTAGAACAATGGGAAGGGCTGATTATGCAAATTAAAGAGAAACATGATAACAAGGCAGAATGCTGAAAATATGCTCTGTATTCACTGAAATAGAAGTGTTTGATGGTGTACAAATGAGGGTGGAGCAGCCCTCTATTTATAGTTGAGGCTCCAACTATACTTAATAGCAATATCCCTAGAATAAAAGCTAAAATCAAGGGATTACAAATATTACAATCAATCAGGATTCTAACCCCTGATTTCTAGGGTCAACCAAATTTGTCAAGAGGCTCCTGCTGATCTTGCAAGCTTCCAGAAGCTTCATTTGCATATCTCCCACTTTGGGCCCCTCTAGATGTGGTGCGGGCAGCCTGCTGGCTAGGCCTTGGCCTCACAGGCTAGCCTGCAAGCTAGGCAAGCGTTCTGACCTTGTGTCCTAGGCCTTGCGTGCAAATACCCGCTAGCGCTTCTGGTGTGCGGGCCTCAACCTCTGGCTTGCATGCTGATGTGCCTAATGTGCCTGGCACGCCCGTCCAGGGCGTGACATATGCACTATGTAGATGAATATGATGCCAATGAATTTTTTATGCAAATATGCAAATGTTTCCTTTCATATGCAAATGCAAATGTCTTTTTCCTGATGCAAATGCTATCTGTACTATGTAAATGTATTGCAATGATGCAAATAAAAATACCTTTTTTCATAACGTAAATATAAGTATGCGAATGCTAAATTCCTTACCATTATGAAAATGTACATTTTTTTTCATAGTGCAAAAGTCTACATAAAGATGCAAATGCCAAAATTTTTCATTTTTCATATTCTATTTCTACTAATTTGTTACTAGCACTTTAATTTCCTCTTGAAAGGGACTTTTTTTCCATTTTTTCATGTCCTTTCCTTTGTTGTTTCTTTCATTTTTCTCGTGGCCTCTTTACCAATTTTTGTTTTTTTTTATTTTTTCTTGATTTTCCTTTTATTTTCAACAAACTTTCATACAATCATGCAACACTCAACATGCCACATGGGTTTAGACCTTAACAAGAAAACACACATTCGGCATAAAAGTATTTTGCTTTCTTTCTTTTTTTTTTCTTTTTCATCAAATTTTCCATAAAAAAACATTTTTCTTTCTTGAATACAAACCGGCCTAAAGATTCTCACATTTCAATAATTTTTTCAAACTTAGTTTTCTTGTTTTTCAAAAAATCTGACTCGTTATTCAAAAATTTTTCAAAAATGGTTAACGAACTTTGCCTCTTATAATTAAAATTTTCAATCAAAGAGAATGAAATATCTAAACAAATGTGACTTTGGGAGTCTCTTGGGAATTGGTATTTTCTATTAAAAATGAAAGAAGTGATAATTTTCTTTTTAAATAGATTAAAAAGTCTTAACACATGGAGATTTTAGTTCACTCAAAAGGTTTCTCCACTTAAATGAGGTTTAAAAAAAAAATAGGGGGTGAGGAGCTCGAAATTTTGGGAAGGTCATTTAATGAGGAAATAAGGCTCAAATTTTCAAAACCAATCCTTTTTTATACATTTCAAGCTTTTGGGGTCTTGATATCTTTAGATCTTTTAAAAGGTATGGTTGCCTTTTATTGGCATCCTATCTTAACATCAAGAATGGCCTTAAAACCTTCTAAGTTTTCTCTAGATTGCCTTTTTACAAAGTTTGTACCCTAAAGCCACATTCATCTTTTCTTTTTCTTTTTTTTGTTTTTTTTTTTTCAAATTCTATCACTTTTTCTTGGTACACCTTACTTTTCTTGTTTTTTAAACAAGGAGATTTTTATCCTTTTTTTTTTTTTTTACAAAGGCAATCATGACACAAATGTCTATTTCCAATCAAAATGATACGAATGCAAATGTGAATGCTAAAAAGAAAATGCTTGATGAAGATATGGGACCTTTTTTATAATGTAGATGCCAATTTTCTTTTCATATAGATGTACTTACAAATACTTTTTATTTATGATGTAGATGCAATGATGTAAATGCAAATGCATTTCTTATGATATAGGTACAAATAATGCAAATGTCTTTCTCATGATATAGAAGTGAATACGCATACAAGTGATGCAAATACGAATATCATTTTTATGATGTAGATGCGAATGCAAATGCAAGTGACGTAAATGCAAATATCTTTTTAATTTTTGCTGCATGCAGATCAAATGCCTTTTTTATGATGCACATACAAGTGATGCAAATGCAATTTTTTTTTTTTTGCAATGCAAATGCAAAAACCCATTTTTTCTCTTTTTTTTTTTCAAAAGATCTTTTATTTAAATTTTCAATATTTATTTTTCATCAAAAATGATCTCAGTATTATGTATAAAATGCTCAAATAATTTTTAAACTTTTTCAAAGTAATCATAAAGTTGCCTCACATAAAGTATTTCAGTAATCAATGAGAAAAATTAAATACTCATAACTTTTGAATCTCTTGTAAATCGATAATTAGTATCTGGAATGCTTATGGATAGGTGATCGATAATTCAATTATTTTTCTTGGTGGGTAGATCTTAAGAAAGACTTGACAAGGGTTGTAAGGATTACTCTTAGGCTCATAAAAAAGATAATTTTTCTAAGACACTTTTCTTTTATTGAAAATATGATACTTCAATATACGTCAAAATTAACCATTATTTTTCGATTAAGATTTGGGAAGAGAAAAATGGTGGTTTTTTATTTTCACTCTTTGGTGAAATGTAAAGTCTTTAAAAGGTTCTGTATTGTGATTTTCTATTTTTGATTGAACTTTGGAATTCTAAAATTCTTTTGAGGCTTCAAGAGTGGCTCTAGCTCTAAACTACCCTTTTTAAGTTTTCACTTTAAAGCTATATTTTCTAACAATGGAAAACTTGATAAAATCTTGCCAATCAATAACAGGTATATAGCTCTTAAATTCAAGTGTCCACAATTGATCAAAATAGACTTTTTAAGGTATTTGATATAGGTCAAGGTTCAAAGTTCAGAAATAATTAAAATATAAGCTCAAAATATGTTATTTAGGGTAATTAGGCCAAGAATTTTATGGAGCATTCTTTTGATGAAAGGCCATTTGTCTTTCTTTCTTTTTTTCTTTCTTTTTTTAACTTTAGCATTCTACTTTCTCAAAATTTTTCTTTTTTTTTTTGCTTGGAATTCTAATTGAAGCTTTGTTCTCTTTTTGCCCTAGATTCTCATTTTCCAAATGCATGTCTTTCTTTTTTTGCTCTTTTTTTCAACTTTAGCATTCTTCTTTCTTGAATTCTATCTTTTTTATTTACTTGTAATTCTAACTGAAGCTTTATTCACTTTTTGCCCCAGACTCTCATCCCCGAGAGCATGTCTTTTTTTCTTTACTCTTTTGTCAACTTTAGCATTATTCTTTCTTGAATTCTATCTTCTTTTATATTTTTAATTGAGATTCTATCTAAAGCTTTATCACTTTTTATCCCCAACTCTCATCTTCAAGGTGCATATTAGACATTCTCAATATCAAATAATTTTCTTGAAGTTAGGCTCTTAAAAATGTCTTTATTTTGTCCTCTAGTGTATAAGACAATCATTGGCTGAGGTTTATTTTGGAACGAAAAATTTAATAAGCTCAAATGGATAGCAAGTGGATAATGTTTCTATATGCAAAGGATAAAGAAAGATGCACATTCATCATTTTAAACACAATCACTTAGTTAGAATAATAAATTATTAAAGAAGAAAAAAAGAGGTGAAAGGTTTTTTTTATTTTTGTTTTTTCCTTTTTATTTGTGTTATAACCATCAATTATTTTTATGTGACTAATGTATCATCTTTTTTTTTCACTCAAAATTCTTATGATGGTGAAAATCGGGTTGTATATGATGTACATAGTTCAAAAAACTTGTTACAAATTGTCTAGCATTTTTTTGGTAAAACGAGGGGAAAAGGTATTAATTAAGGCATGAAACAAATTGTCTTAGGCGAGAAGGAATTTTGCTTCTTTTAGTCAATGTGCCTTAAGACATGAAACAAGGGTTGCTTGAAAGATAAGATTCAAGCACTTTTTATGTCTATTGTTGTTGAAAGAATTTGGATGTTTCAATCATATTGGCAAAATTTTTACACACATTGAATTACCAAATAAAAATTTAAAAGATTACCTTGCCTGGTTTTTTAAATTCGAATTAAAATTTTAAAATTAGTCTCTTTTGTTCATTGCCCATATAGAAGCTCGTCTTTTGGGTACCACGAAAATTTAGTTTCTGAGTTTCAGGCTCATGCTTATCAAAATAATGGGTCAAAAAGTAATGGGCAAAAAAAAATGATTTTTGAGTTAAACACGTTCCAATGATGATTACTAATTGTTTGATGACTCGTAAGATAATTTTTGGCATTATTCTCATAATTCAAAAATCAAATTATGTAGGGTTTTTTATTCCAAATAATCTTTAAACAAAAAATTATTACATTATTTTAAAAGTTTATAATCCAAACTATATAAGAAAAAACTCTTTTATTAGTGTCAAAGTCAAAATTCAAATTTGGTATATAAAAATGCCCTTAAAAACAAAAGTTAATCTTTCAACACCCCCTAATGCATTAAAACTAACATTAAGTAGAATACGCATATGATGCATAAATGTGTAAAAGCAAACATATGTGCTTGTAGGGTACCCAATACTTGCAAAAAATTTCAAATTAAGCTTTGAACCACATCATCACAAATTTGGTTTTACAATGTCATATTGTTGAAAACTTTCTACTTCAACATTGAGTTTGCTACCATACCCTATTAAAGACTCCTTACATCATAATATTAAGATTCTCAAAAGAAATGCTTTACGTGCTTGTACTGGTTGTAAGTACTTTCTATAAAATTAACCAAGTGTTGACTATATTGTCCTGGATACAATTCTTCCTTTATTTGCTTAGCTTCTTGGGCCATATCTTTCACTTTGAAGTTGACTTCTTTTATCTATTACACTAGATGAGTGGTTTGGGACCCTTTCAATAAACATTCGTATTTCCAATATTGGGCTTCCTTGATTTTGAGCTCAAATTGATCTCGCTCTTCCTTTAGGATTTGATTGGTGTCATGTTGACGGTATATTTGCTACTTCAAGTCATCAACGAGGCTTTACGACATTTTTTTTCTCCATAGACTACATGAGATCCTCTTTCTTAGACAACAATTTACAATGAAGTCATTTGGTATTCTTTATGATTTCTTTAAGCTCAATGGTTACTGACACGATAATTTTATGTACATTTTTTTACATTTCTTCTTGTTCTCTTTCGAGCTTTCAGAATTTTCTTTTATTCTCTTTAATTTCAAACTTCTATTCTTTAACCTCATGCTGAAGTCTTTTCTTTTTAATTTCCTATGTTTCATTCTCTTCATCCAACTTATGTTTTATAATGTTCATGTTTTTAGGGACCCTCTCTTCTTTTTAATCTCCTATGTTTCCTTCTCTTCTTCTAACTTATGTTTTATAATGTTCACATTTTTAAAGACCCTTTTCATAATGCACTTCTTATTATAACATGATTTTTCATCAATGAGAATAACACTGCTTTAGACACATTACTTTCTCTATACTAAATATTTAGGTGTTACCTTATCTATATATCTTCCACAACCTATTCTCCGAGTTTCTTCCACTTCTTATTAATTTCTTTCACTTTCTCAAGAAATCTTGATTCCTTAAAAGAGAATTTCAATTCTCAAAGCTCATGTGTCATTGGAACAAACTATTTTGACCAAAATTATCTATAGACCATAGTTGGAGCATAACTTATGCCTCTCTATAGTCCTAATAATGGAACCTATGACTTATCACCACATTTGTACAACGTGGCTTCTCGCAGCATCTATAAAGCCTTCTATATAATCTGAGCATTAGTGAGATTTTGTAAAACCAATAACTACTTTTCTTTGGGCTTTGATTTTAGCCATCCAACATTACAAAACTCTTTAATAGGCCTCCTCTTGTTACTGTAAATGAGGCAAAATTTGCCCACAGGATGCTGAAGGTGACTTTTTTGCCTAAACATAAATAGCTATGTATACCTCATAAAGCATTCTTCCTTTCGTCAGTAATGATTCAATGATCTAAAAGTTTCTATCAGTATAGATGGAACATGATTCCTTTTATTGTCAACTTGCTCAATGAAATGTACTAGTGACACCTCAATGTGCCTCAGGACCTTTGGGAAAATGACTAAACCATAAATTGCTAAAGCTATCATTCTCATGCCTTGTTCATCCTCTAAGTGTTTGACAAATTAATTGAGCAAGATTTCTCATGAGATGCATTCACTTCTCTCTTTTGTTTGGATATACGCACTCACATCCTGAAGGGACACTTCTATCATATGGGCAAACTTTTTTTGAGATCTAAGTTTTTAACCTCGATAATAGATTTTATCTGGATTAGTGTTAGCTTTATAGGTGAGATGGTGATCTAAGAGGGAGATAAATTGGATTTTTCCAAATTTTTTTCAAAAAAATTATTTCAATATGATTGGATGAAGATTAAAACAAATATCAAAATATGATGCAAACAATAATGAATTGATGAACTATAAGCAAATATGAACTATAATCAAAATAAAGAGATAGGAATAGAGAAAACAAACACAAGAATTTATAAAGATTCGGTCCTTCTCCACAAAGCACCTACGTCCTCTCTCTTGGTTGTCTACACTAAGGATTCAATCCACTATACTGGAATTGAAATTACAACCTTATTTTTTTCTCACTAAGGCTTAAGATAGAGACCTTATACTCTCTACTTTCTAGGCTATGTAATAACATTTCAATCTCATTAAATTCAAAACGAAACCTCACATTTTGATTACAAAATCACTTAATAACAATGCAAACTTAAAATACCTCTCAAAGGCTTAGTGTTTGCCTAATGAAGTATAAGGAAATGTGATGAATGAAGAATAATAATATTTTGGATACAAGAAATACAAAGGATATTTAACTTAAGCTTTAAAACTCTTGATTATAAGAGAAAATGAAAACATAACTTGTTAGCACTTACTCTCTTACTTCATCAACCTTTTTGGTGTGTTGGAATGGCTAATATATAGAGAAAATGAAGAGCTACTCGTTGGAGATGCTTGGGAGAAGAAAATAGTCGTTGAATACTTGAGAAACTAGCCGTTGGACACATTCTAAGCATGACCTGATCGATCCCTTCCATGAGGGGATCGATTGGTTCAAGTTTTGTGCTATTTTTCACTTGAAAAACATGACCCAATTGATCAGGTAAAGGACCGGATCGATTGGTTCAGCTAGGAGATCAATTCGTAACCCAAGGGATCGATCCGATCAAGCTGTTCTATTGTATCATGTTTTGCACTCTACTCACTAATTTGATCATATCTTGAGTTTTACAAATCCAAATCACAAACCATTTGAATATTTAGAAAAAATTTATTACCTAATTCATTGTGTACAAATTATAGTGAATTTTCAAAGCTACCTCTTATGCAGTTTTTAGACAACTGTAGAGTGTCTGGTAAAATTTCAAAATCTTTTCTTAAAAAATTTTGATTTTGATTTTGTTTCATCCATTAAAAAGTAGACTCAAAGACCTTTCCAACCATATAAAATTCAAATATTAAAACTTTGTGAATTAATATAGAAAAAAAAAACAATTCAATGTTGGAAAACTTTGTTCTTATAAAACAACTTTTTTAAGTTAATCTATTTCTCAAAACTAATGTTATCAAAATTGTATTAAGTCCAAAATGAATGAGTTCACTTTAAAACCAATAATTGGACTTTCATTTAAGCTCAAATAAAAAATATTTAATGATATATTTGGTTTGAGAAATATGAAAACAAAGAAAGATTTGTTTATACTTTGAAAAATAAATTATTTATTTAGTACCGAAATATAAAACTTAAAAACATGTACTAAATAAATCTTTTTCAAAATCTTGATCAAGCTTGTTTAGCTTAATGTTTTATCATTTCAAAATAAGGATCAATTCAAGGCTAACAATCTCCCCCTTTTTGATATGATAAAACATAAGATAAATTTGCTTGATGAAAAAGTTCCTTTGAAACATTTAAGATTTTGAAAAAAACATTTTAAAAAACTCTCCCTTAATTAATGCATCCTAATCCAACACAACTCAACAAACAAATGTTAGTCAAATATATGAAATAAGCACAATCAAACATATGCATATCAAGCATAAGCAAATTTGTCCATATGATATTTCTTCCCCTTTTTGTCATGGCAAAAAGGCATGAGCATATTAATGTGAAAATAAACACAAAGAGGCATCATTAACAAATATTTCATGAAACATTTCTCCTCCTTTTTTGTTTAAGCTCTTTATACCAGATGTTTAAGCTCCTATATCAATTGCTATAAGCATTAAAAAAGAAATATCTCTAAATTCTCTCCCCGTTTTTGTCATTTCAAAAGAATGAGAGATCAATTCAAGGCATGGGACAAAATGCATGATACCAATAATATCAAGAGTATTTTGAATGCACGTAATCATGTGTAATATGCACAATGAAGTTCACATGCATGTATTCAAGCACAAAAGTATAGGTGTATCCAATTAAAATGTTATAACACAAAATCATTCATTCAACCTAACCACATGAAATTTATAAGCAAAAGGATAATAAATGATATGCAACCTACTCATAAAATCATGTTATCATAAGATGTGCTTAGAACCTAAAACATCAATAGCAATTAAACATAAATTCAAGTACATACATACAAGCTCATACCAATTATTAAGGATACCAATTGTTAAAAATATGTTATCACAAAGCATACCAATTGTTATCATAAAACAAATCAAACAAAATTGTATTTCAAAATTTCTCTTCCTTTTCAAAATAAGGATTAATCAATTTAAGACACACAATTTTTCATGAAAGGTACAAGCTATTTCAAGGATTGGTATATAAACAAGTGTCCATAAAAGTTTAAAAAAAAAAAATTCTTTAGTAGTTTTGATTCATATTGTTACCAATTGTTAGCAATTTTATTCAACAACTTTCATAGAGCACACATACTTCAAGCATATGAACGATTCATTTAATACATGCATAAATGATAATATTAATCTTTCATAAGCTATCCTACCTAAACAAGAACCAAAAAAATCATATGTATTTAATAAAGCATTAATACTAGTGAGCAATAAGGTTCAATCATCATGTCCTAACAAAGATTATATAAGCATGATTTTTCAAACATGATGAGTATATATGCTATAGCAAAGAAATAATGAAAGCATAATTATTCAAATATATTTCAAAGCATAGGAATGTACTTAACTCAAACATATACAAGTATTTAATCATATATTTCAATTAAAATCATACAAGTATATGCAAAAACATTTCAAATCACATATAGCAATATACCAAAAAAAATGCAAACCTTTGACACAATATGGTACATGCTATCTCAATGGACTCGATCAATGAACATGTATAAAAAAATCAATCAACTTAACTCATATCCATGCTCAAGGATTCATGCATTGACCAAATATTTATGCATTAAAAGTATCAATCTCATCAAAGCAATTAAGAACTAGGCATGAATATCAATGAAGGTGAATTAATCAATCCAAGCTTTAAAAAAATATTAGAACAATATCTACCAAGTGGCTTGGTGATTAATTTGTGCAATGTGTTCATATATTCAACCAAAAAATCATATATTTGCACATATTAAAACAAGCATGTATATGTACTCAAACTCATACATCATATCATAAAGTTCATACATTTACCTCCATCCATGTCAAGCTTTGTTGTTGTGCTCATTCGGCTTTGAATTCTCCAATCCACTTCTTTTGAGCAAAACTAGGCTTGATTGATGAGGATGACATGCTTTGCTTGCTATACTTGAAATTCCAGAAAAGTAAGCTCAATCATATTCACTTCAAGTTCTCCTGTCATAGACTTAAAAAATATTCTTGACAAAAAAATGTTCATTAATAGCATTAAGAATATCAATTGATAAAAATTATACCAATTGTTAGAAAATAATTTCATATTTTAAGTCATTATAGGTAAAAGAAAATTTATTCACTAAGCACAAGTTGCCAATTGCAAAAGAGATATATACTTAAGCTAGAGACCATACATCAATTTAAACATCAAATAGCACAAGAATGGTACTAATGCAAAAGTTCTCATGTAATGTGAAAAAATCAAACATTTTAGATCATTCATGAACACAAAATAAACATATTTAATATTCATGTATATTCAAGAAATCACCGAGGAATATGTCAAAACCAATTTGAGGCCCTATAGAATTAAAAAAATACTCAAGAAAAACATATTTATCATAAAAAACATATTCAAGAGAATTTTAGCACAAAAACATAAATATGTCTACACAAATTATAGGCCATCATAAAAAATGACTTAAGCTAAAAATAAGCATCATAAGAAATTCATTTACTTAAGTCATGTTGCAACCATGTCAAGTCAAGAAAAATCATATTTATCATATATGCACACACTTGACAAGAACAATAGATGAACCAATAACACATATCATTTACAAGCAAATAGTTCATCATATTCAAAATCACACATCAAGAGATATATCAATTGAGCACAAAGATCCAAAATATTTCACAAAATTAATAAAACATTTAAGCACAAAAATAAGAATATTTCGCAAAAATATTTCACAAATTAAAAAAGAGATAATTTAAGCACTTTCAAATCATAAATATTAAAGTCAAGTTGAACCAATCATTATATGAGCACATACTTTGACAAAAAATATAGATGAACAAACAATCAATATATATATCACTTAAGCACAAGATTTTCATCAATTCACAAATCAATAGTTATAACAATTTAGAATTTAGCAATTAAGTTTAAAAAATATTTCACACTTTTCAAGCATTGAAAACAAATTGAGTAATTTTAATCAATATGGTCATATAAGCATGTTCAACAATTACAAGTCAATATGCATAAAAATCATTTTCATCATGCTAAAATCATTTAAATAAGTATATTTATGCAAAATACCATAGGATAAATCATTCAAAGCTTAATATATCTAGGGTTTTGATTTTTGCACTATAAAACTCATTTTTGCTTGAAATTTACCTTAATAAATCTCAAAACTAGTCAAGCTCACTTTTAACCAACTTGAACCATTCCAATAAGTTTCAAATGACAAAACAAAGTTGTTCAAGTGGTCATTTGGCATTAGAAACAAGAAAATCAAAATGTCAACTTTTAATCCCCATATTTCCTTGAAAAAGACTATTAAGATGGGCAAATATGTTTAAACACACATTTAAGTTCTTTAAACCATTTAGAAAAGTTTTATATCACAATTTGAAATTGTCTAAATGGTTTTTATACCCATGTATGTTCAAAAATAAGATTTGATCTTTTAAGTTTAATAATCCTTTGAAACTTACATGTAACATTATGAAAAATTAAAACCGATGCAAGTTATCAAGTTTGCTTTGTTTAAGCAAGTTTAAATTATTGAATTCAAGATATTCAAATTCATTTTACAATTAAAAGGTTGCTAAAATAAAATTTCATATTTTAAGGCTTGACTCTAGCAAAAATCACTTTCAAAGCAAAACATAAAGTTTTAAAATTATTAAGCTTTGAGTGCTCCCCTTAAGTTTGTGCATAAATATGAAGACAATTAAGCAACCATAAATAATCACACCAAGCATAAAAAAAAATTCATTAACAAAATTATGCTCAAGTAATTTAACACCACAATTAATTTCAACAAGTAACTCAAACATATTTAAGAGCAAATAAATGCATATTCAATTCAAGCTCACATTTTCTCAAGATTATGCGACATATGTCTCGTAATCAATATCAACCAAATTTTTCATAATCAATCAAGCATTCAAATTTCATCAAGAGTAGGTAGCCAAATTCAAATTCTCTTCAAATAAAAGTTTAAATGTTACCAATCACCATTGTGTGTCTAGAGTATTCAATCTTCAATCTCACATTATAGCTCTTTGCTCTAGCACACCTACAAGAGACAATCTCATTTGATTTTTGATACCCAAATTGCTTTCGGTCCTTGAGAGTTAGTCACCAAGTCTCTTATTCCTTTAGGAACCTATACTTGTCTAATTCTAAATGAGACTTTTCTTCTAATAAGACATGTATAGTGTGACCATGAAAATTATAAAAATTACATTTAATCATTTTAGAGCTTAATGAACTCTTTAAAAGCTTTTGTTTTTCATTCATCAATTCATCAAATTTTTTTTTCAAATAATTTTTTTTTTTACAATTCATTTCTATTTTGAGAGGTTTTTAAATTTATTTTCAATTTTTCATTTTTTTTCTAAAACAATTTTTGCATTAATCAAAAGATCATTTTCAACATTCAATTTTGAAATCATTTTTTTATGTTTCAAATGCATATTTTCAAACTCAATTACTAAATCATTGTAAGCATTTTGTAACTCATCAAAAGTATAAGAGTTTGAATCACAAGAGTTAGAGGTTACCTTTGGTTCCTCAATAGCCATGAGACATGATAGATGTTGGTTGAGAATTTGTCTTTCATGTAGTTCATCCAACTTTCTCCATATCTCATTTGAGGTTGAACATTTTAAGACGAAGTTAAAGTTGTAATCATCTAAAGCTCCATAGAGAATGCACTTGGCTTTTGCATCATCTATTATTTACCTCATATATTTTGCATCTTTGGAAGGAGTATTAAGCCTTTTTTTCCATCACATTCTATACTCCAAAATCTTGAGCCATAATGAACACCTTTATCCTCATTTTTCATTCATAAAATTCAAATTTATCAACCATAAGAGCTTTGAGGACTTTCTTACCATCTTGGAACTAAAATTGAGCTATAAGATCTTTACTCAATGTGGTTAAATCTACAAAAAAAAAAAAAACCTAAAGCTCTGATACCAATTGTTAGCTTTATAGGTGAGATGCTGATCGAAGAGGAGATGAATTAGATTATTTCAAATTCTTTCTAAACAAATGATTTCAATATGATTGGATGAAGATTAAAACAAATATCAAAATATGATGCAAACAATAATGAATTGATGAATTATAAGCAAATATGAACTATAATCAAAATAAAGAGATAAGGATAAAGAAATCAAACATAAGAATTTATAAAAGTTCGGTCCTTTTCCATAAGGCACCTACATCCTCTCTCTTGGTTGTCCACACCAAAGATTCAATCCATTATACTTGAATTGAAATTACAACCCTATTTTTTTCTCACTAAGGCTTAAGATAGAAACCTTATACTCTCTGCTTTCTAGGCAAAGTAGTAACCTTTCAATCTCATAAATTCAAGAGGATACCTCACCTCTTGATTATAAAATCACTTAATAATAATGCAAACTTAAAACACCTCTCAAAGGCTAAGTGTTTGCCTAATGAAGTACAAGAAAATGTGATGAATTAAGAACAACAATATTATGGATACAAGAAATACAAAGGATATTGAACTTAAGCTCTAAAACTCTTGATTCTAAGAGAAAATAAAAATATAACTTCTTAGCACTTGCTCTCTTACTTCATCAACTTTTTTGGTGTGTTGGAATGGCCAATATATAGAGAAAATGAAGAGCTAGCCGTTGGAGATGCTTGGGAAAAGAAAATAGCCTTTGAATGTTTGAGAAAGTAGTCGTTAGACACATTCTGGGCATGACCCGATCAATCACTTTCATAAGAGGATCGATTGGTTCAAGTTTTGTGCCATTTTTCACTTGAAAAACATGACCCAATTGATCAGGTAAGGGACCCAATCAATTGGTTTAGCTAGGGGATCAATCCTGTAACCCAGGGGATCGATCCGGTCAAGCTATTCTATTGCATCATGTTTTGCACTCTGCTCACTAATTTGAACATATCTTGAGTTATATAAATCTAAATCACAAACCGTTTGAAGATTTACAAACTACACTTAAAGGAATTTCTATCTATATAAAATTTATCACCTAATTCATTGTGTGTGAATTATAGTGAATTTTTAAATCTACCTTTTATGCAGTTTTTAAACAATTGTAGAGTGTCTAGTAAAAATTCAAAATCTTTTCTTAGAAAATTTTGATTTTGATTTTGTTTGATCCATTAAAATGTAGAGTCAAAGAGATTTCCAGCCATATAAAATTTAAATATTAAAACTTTGTGAATTAATACAAAAAAATAAAACAAGTTCAATGTTGGAAAACTTTGTTCTTGTAAAACAACTTTCTTAAGTTAACCTATTTCTCAAAACCAATATTATCAAAATTGTATTAAGTCCAAAATGAATGAGTTCACTTTAAAAACAACAATTGGACTTTCATTTAAGCTCAAATAAATAATCTTTAAAGATATATTTGTTTTGAGAAATATGAAAACAAAGAAAGAATTGTTTATACTTTGAAAAACATATTATTTATTTAGTACCAAAATATAAAACTTAAAAACATGTACTAAATAAATCTTTTTTAAAATCTTGATTAAGCTTATTTAGCTTAATTTTTTGTCATTTTAAAATAAGAATCAATTCAAGGCTAATAATTAGAAAGATGTAACCATAACAAAGTAGAATATTCATGAGTTATATCAATCTCATTGAACATAAAACATCTGTAAGCAAGGTCCCAAAACTGAACCAATGCTCCTATCAACTGATCTTCCATAGGCACCGCAAGAAGTGAAGCAATATGACCAAAATTTTCCTCGAAAACCATTTTCTTGGGTGTCGCTACATGATGCCAAATTTCAACTAGTCAGAGATATCATTTTGTTAAAGCTCTAATATGATTGTTTCATGTAAAGATTCCTCTCTAGGTTCTTTCAAACAATTTTTCTTTCTTATTTAGATTTATGATGATTGAATTATCACCTTATTGACATCTTCATATATGTTGGGCTTTGAAGGTGAGGACAACATGATGGTGTTTCAGAGCAAAACCTAAAATCTCTTGACTTATTGGTACATTGACTAACATATCTGATATGCTGATGTTTATGTTGATGCATGATCATGATACCAAAAGAAAATAAAACAAATTAGGGTAATAATCGAGTTAAAATAAATGTTTTCATGTGTCATAGTTTAGAGTATAATTTACATAAAAAAAAAATGGTATTGTTTTATCTAGGGTTGGCTTCTCAAAGTTTATTATATGCAAGGCTTAAAGTTGACAGAGGCTAAAAGGTTCCCAGATTGTTCCTCACTATCTTTCATACTGAACTAGTAAGATAGCCAGATCTTCACCCATTATAGGCTTTAAATGGAAAGAGTTCAATCTGAGTGAGAGTATTTCGCTTGCCATTGCAGAGGTTATCACCTCATGAAAGTATAGGTATTTTACTCTTTTTCTAAAAGGGTTACAACTAGAGTATAAAAGCCCATGCATGGTATGAATGTGTCATGTGTGAGTGAGAGAACAGGGTTTCAAAATCCTTATTCTAAGTACCACATAATAACAATAATAACATATACGGAGCATAAAATAAATGAACAAATAATAAATAAATGCATGGTTAGAATGAAATGCAATTTTTTTTCATTTCTTTTTATTATTATTGTTATTATTACTATTATTATTATCATTATCACTACTATTAAAAAAATAAAATTAAGACTAAGGAAATTAAACTTAAATACCAATTAAGACCATTAAATCAAAATTAAATATAACACCTAATTAATTTTTGGCCTGACTCTATAATAACATCCTCAACAGAGTCGCCAAGCTGTCATAATAGTTTTAGGGACCTTTAGACGAATTTGAAAACAAAAAGAAGAATTGCCACCAATCTTTTTTATCTAGGTGTGATTGGTCACCTATTAAAACTTAACTTTTTAATAAAATTAATTAAAATTTATTAAAAAGATAATTTTTAAATCTACAAAAAAAATTTAGGTTCGGAAGTTAGTTACGCACGAGGAAGAATTAGCACCCCCACAATACCCGTTTAAACTGATACTAATTAGTTATGTATTATCATTTAATTTTGACTAAAAGGGTCTTAATTTTGATATTTAAAATTTATTTTCTTTATTTTCTTTATTGTATTTAAAAAAACATATTTTATTTTTAGTTGTTTGCTTAGAAAATAAATAAGAACTTTACATATTGAAAAATCTCTAAAACATTCAAATACTTTGACAATATTAAGAGTAATTTTCTCATCTAATGATTTTTTAAGAATTACTACTCAGACTTATCAAGAAGCCCATCCTTGGTGGTTCATATTTATCTTCAAGGTTAATGTTTAATAAGCATATTGTAAAATATGACATTCAAAATTTAAAATCAAATAATATTCTCTAAAAATTTATTTCTTACACTAAAATGAAAAATCGTTATCAAAAATTATTCTAAATACTCTAATATATTGATGGCATTTTAGATAAATTTTCTCACCTAGAAATTTTTAAAGAATCACTACTTGAATTTCTTTAAGATCTCATCCTATAGGATTTCATTCATTATTATTTTTTTAATATGATGCGCATGGATTAATTTTTGATACTATTGCATTATATAAAGTTCATTTTTTGAAATGAAAAATAAATGAGAATTTTTTATATTGAGAATCATTCTAAAAATTTCAATTCTTTGATAATATTTTTTAAAAAAATTTTCACTTAGAGAATTTTCAAGAATCATTACTCTAAATTCCAAGAGTCCCATTATCCGAAACTCCCATTACCTTCAAGATTATGCATTGCCAATAATAAGATGCAATATGCATACGAAAGTTTTTTTTATTTAATATTTTTATCTTTTTTTAATTTATTTTATTGTATTTTTATTACATATTATATATATTTTAAAAAACATATTACTTATCTTCCTTATATTATATTTCTTCATTACTCATTTTAATTTTGTCTTAATCATCGAATTATTTTATGATCATTATTATTAAAAAAAATTTTAAAGGAACAAAACAAAGAAAATATTTTTTATCGAAATTTTTTTTAGATATTCCAATACTTTAGTGATATTTTTAGAATAATTTTTTTTACCCAAGGATTTCTCATAAATTTCTACTCGGACTTTTTTAGAATCCCATTCTCAGATATTTTATTTTTTTTCTTATTTAATTTTTGTTCTAATTCTAATTTTTAATTTTTATTATAATAATTATTTATAAATAATTGTAATTATTTTTTGAAAAGTAAAAATAGTTAATAATAACATTCGTATATCATTATATTAATTTTGTTGTTAAAAAGAATCACGTTTCTTTTCATTATTATTATTTTTTATCACCATTTAATTGTAGATATAAATTTAGGTAATTGAATAAAAAAATCTTTTATATTAAATACTTTCCTAAATACTCTATTACTTTGGTAGTATTTTTTAAAAAATATTCTCACCTAAAGATTTCAAGAAATTGCTATTTAGACTTCATTAGAATCTCATTCTCGACGATCATCATCATCATCATCATATCATCATCATCATCATCATCATTATTATTTGTTTTGCATAAATTTAAAGTGTATGAAAAATAAAATGTGCCAAATATAAATTAAAGTATGAAAGATTAAATTAAAATAAGCATAAAAATCCAACCAATAAGAAAATTAAAAATGTATAAAATTAAACTTGCAATTAACTTAAACAACATAAAAAATAATATGCATAGGCATGATTAAAATTAACTATACATGAAAATAAACCTTATTATGAACAAACTTTATGTCTTATATTTTAAAATTTTATTTATTATAGAATTTCAACTAAAAAAAAATTATTTGGACCTATCTCATTTTAAACAAAACAAATGGAAGGCAAAGGGGAAATATATAATGCAACAACCTCACAACTATGCCCCCACGCCATGGCTTTTGATGCCTATATGTTGTTATGATCATGCCTGTACTTTCACTAAAAAAAGATCACCTTTTGTACTATTTTGCCAACAAACAGGAAAGAAAATTACAGGTTTAAACTTCCCTGGACACAAAAGGCATGCAACAAAGATTAAAACTTTGCAATTGTTGGGACTCTAAACTCTTGTAATCCTATCGCTCGCAACTAAAGACCATCAAGCAAGAAATGAAGATGAGACTTCAAGTTTCTGCAAATTTGACACACAAGGACAAAAATCATAAAACAAGTTTTAAGAAGGAAAAAAGATAAATAGTCCATTTTCTTTCCTATTTAACAATTGTTCTTCTGCTAAAAAAATCCTATGATAATGGAAACCAACAACCATGCTTTGTGGTAGAAAAGAGACTAAACTCTTCCCAAAGAACATTTCCCATGAACGAACACCCTGCCGTAGAAACACTGAATGAGATGAAAGCCAGCCTGGTTTCCGAGGATGGGACACCAAATCTGAAAATAGAAAGAAGCAAGTAGAACCAGGTTAGCTTCAACCATTCCTGTATTTTCTTTGCTTAAAACAATTTTTTTTTTCATTTTTATCTTATGGAAACAAAACTCGAATCGAAATAAAAGAGAAAAAAACTTTGTTTTCAACTTTAAAAAGAACATGACAGGGGTTAAAATAGATCTTTGCTGACAAACCATGCACATAAAACAGTTACAAACATAAGGATGGCGCCACAAATCATGAAACAAGCTTTGGGTTTCTGTCACTAAGTTGCGCAAACACTGGGTAACAAATATGAGGATGATGAAGCTATAAGCTTCCCATAAACAAGCAAAGCAACAAGAACGAAAATGAGGGAACTTTAAATTTTTCTCTTCTTTATATTCCCACTATTTCCAGGTTTTTCTTCTGCAAAACAGATTACTTTTTCTTGGAATGAAAATCATGTCTAAAACCTTTCCTAAACCACTATCTTTCCTTATTTTATAAGCCAAATTTTCTACTAACAAAAGTTTTCCCTTCTTAGCGCCAACAGAAAGAAAACACTATGCCGAAACACCTTACCATGTTTCCACGACAACAAAGAACACAAAAAAAAAACTTAATCTTGATAACTTGCATGGGACCTAAAGAAAGTACCCTTCTGTCATAGGAAGACCCGAAAACATGAGAGGCAAACAACATGTTCTTTAACTTTTAAAGACAACAAGGGAATATATGACCCACTCTACCAGTATCCGTGCATGAAAAAAAACTGAAACCTGGTATTTTACTCCACCCTTAGGCGGAAAAAACGCAATATGTAGGAACCCAGCAACTGTAATTTTCTAACCAGCTTTTCCTTCTTTTCTTTTTCCTAATAGAGGGTATGGCTTTCAAACAAGTAAAAGGGCTCTTAGATAAACAAAACAAAGCTGGGTGCCTAAACGAAACCATTACAAAATGAAGATAACTCTATCCACGCTAGAACAGGGTCTTTTTTTTCTTTTTTGATCTCTGTTTTCTGGTTTTCTAAATGAGAATGGGATTTTGTTTAATACTATAACTAGCAAATATACGAAAAAAAAGCTGTGAAACTCCTATATACCGCATCCAGGGTGAAAATGCAAATACACGCTTATATGACTATGTATGGACTGTTCTAAAGCTATTGAACCCATGTATGTTCTTAAATCCCAAAAGAAAAACTAGAGAACCTTTTTTTATTAATTTTTTTATTTTAAGCATACAAAACTCACATGGAAAACTTTAAGGCTACATTTTTACTGTAAACTCTATGTAGGAAGGAATATAATGTTCGTATACATGGAAACAAGCTGCAAGGGAAATGAAGGAACCACCTTTTTCTGCAAAACTTCCTTGAAAGCTGCAACCTTTCTTTCCTTCAATCAGGTTCCAACCTTTCTTTCAAACCTTTCCTTCCATCTGTTTTTTTTTTTTTTTTGGCTGACAAACCTCTCTCTTTTTTTTAAGCTTTCTTTTCCACTCTCTTCTCTTTTTTTTCAGATTTTTTTCAACCGTTTCCCTCTTTTCTTTAGCTCCCCTCCTTTTAAAACTCTTCACTGACCCCTTTTTTACTTGCCTTCCAAGTTCTTCCACTTTTGTTTTTTTTTCTCTTTCACCCCTCTATACTGCAAGCCACTAACTCACTTTTTTTTTCTCTGCAGTTAGCTCACCAGTTTCTGTTTTCTTTGTCTCCCTCAATCGCCTCTTTCTTCTCAACTACATGTTCCCCTTTTTGTCTTGCATGTACTTATGTAACCAGAATTTTTCACTAAAATAAGCCTTTGCTTGGGCTCATTGCATAAAGACCATATTTGGTCCATAAATAAAACAGCTTTGGGCCATATTGGGCTATGAATTGGACCATGTAATGGGCTGCTTTTGGGCCTTTTTTGGAGTTGCAAAACGGATTTTGTTTAAACGTCTAAACATGCCTTTAAGAGTTGCCTATTAGGTCTTAAATGGGTCATAATTGAGCCATGAATCAAATTTGCAATTGTGCCCTTAATTGGGTTTTTTAAATATGTAATAGGATCAAATTAATGACTCCGATCCATGTTCAAAAATAAGTTTGAGCCAATTGCATTAAAACATTTCGAATAAAATTCAATGTCTACATGAACTATTTGCTTTTGTTCTCACTAAGTGTGATTGAAAGTGGCATAATCATTTTACATTTTTGTAGAATTATTTGTATTTGATACAAGTTTCATGATTATCTATCTTTAATTTTGTTTTTAATGTCTACATTGGTTAATTATGCCTATATTGATATGCATGAGATAAATGGTAAATGTGAATGACAGTTGCCAAAACATACTAGTATTAATTAATAGATAATAAATCAAGCACAAGTTTATTATATGCAATCAACGTATAATGTGCAGAACAGTGATTGATCATGGTCAAATCAAATAAATTAAGGATGTATATCTATGGCAACCCTATATTTTGTAAATTTTATGTTAGTATTACTAACTAAAATTTGCCAACAATTTGAGCTAAATGGAATGTTGATTAAAAGAAAATGAATGTCATTCGATTACCATTAATTTGAATGATGTGCACCAATGTCTAATTAGCCATATTTATGAATTGAAAAAGAACATGCAAATTTAAATATGTTCCAAAGGCACATGGCACATGTATGTGTTTAATTTCATTTTGTAATGGCATAGAGAACATTGATATAGTTTGTCAAATATTAAGAAAATGAAATGAATTATTATTCGAATGTTATTTGACCAAATGGGTGATGGATATGGTTTTGATTAAAACCATAAAAATGGCTAATAATGTCCTTGATAATGGGTGCATATATTTTTTGATTGTCACTTGATAGGTCCATTGATGGTCCTTTAATATTGATTATGTTCTAAAAGGATATATGAAAGACCCTTGTCTATATATGTAATTTGTTGACAAAAAGTCATGCTATTTAAGTATATATACACAATAAATTTTAGTCTTAAATTGACTATGATTAGAAGCTATGAAAAAAATAATAAAAACATTATCTTGTTTCACTAAGGAATTTAAGGCCTCTTTACAATAACTTACTTGATGAAAAAGACTATCTAATATATATATGGTTAACAATTTGGTGGTAATAGCATGAATTTCGTAGGATATCAAAAAATATATAAAATGGACAAATGTGAAATCATCATGACAATAATAAAGATAAAATGATCACCATAAATTTAACCAAAATTTATTATAATTGTACAAAATATATCCTTAATAGTTGAATTAACTATACAAAGAGCATTCTTTAAAGAATGTATATACATACATGGTAGGGGTGTTGATCTTATAAATCTTCAAAATACAAATTAGTATAAAAATTTCACCATGTAGTATGAGAAATTAACATAATTATATTGGCAATTTAAAAGATAAGGTTCAAGCTTATAATATAAAATCACCTATGATCGAAACTCAACTCAACATTTGGTATAACATCAAGTCTTGAGTTCATTAAGCCACAGTACATCTTTTGTATGTGACTGCAAGCACTATACTCTTATATTTTCATCATAAGTAAAAATATTGGTATCGATAAAGATAAGGGAATGATGAGGTTATACTCTCAATGAACCTATAACATAAATATGTTAGAGTGTTATAGTTACGGTAACACTCTTGATGGGAACTACTTATGTGAGTGTGAATTGTAATTGTTTGGATAAAGTTTATGGGGCTGGAGTTTACAGAGCGGAGCCTTCGTAAATAGTGGACAACCTTTGGTTAAAAGAACGAACGGCCAATTTGGCTCGTCTGGAGGTGTATTTCTGCAATTTTCTAATGGAAGCCGATCTTGAAAACCTAGGGTGAGGCTGAGGCTTAGGCTTAGCGATGGACTTGGTGCTGGAGACTGGTGCTGCGGCTGTGGGAGCGTCATCTTTGTCAACAACGGGAACGGGAAGAGATTGAGCTACGAGCAAAACAGGAGAAATTCGGGCCTTCTTGCGGCGATGAGAATCGTTTTTAGAGGCGTTTTGGATGGCAACGCTGGCTTTGACGGCCAAAGCGGCCATATCCCTGGAGGACAAGCGCTGCTGAAGCTTGGAAATGGGAAGCACGAAGTATATTTGATTGGCTTGCAGCTGGTGGTCGAAATCCAAGGCCGGAATGTAATCGTCGTAATTCAAGCGGTCAGAGTTGCATAAGAAGATGGAAGAGGATGGCAAAGAAGAAGCAGCTTCGGTCTGGAGAACCTGAGAGACGATCATAGGAAGATTATATTTGTGAAGATCACCGTTGAGGGAAACAACGTGAGCAGTTGAGGGCGGCGCGGATTCAGACAGTATTGGAATTTGAGAAGAGAAGCAGGTGCCCATGGATGGAGGAATTCCCTGGTTAAAGCTTAAATTTCTTGCTGTTGGTTTTAGGGTTGAACGTTTGAGAAGCATGTAGGAAAGAAGATGAAAGAGATTTGGAGTTTGGTGGTCTATGATAATCAGGATATAAATAAAAGAGTTTGAATGAATGAATGTGAACGTGTTTAATTAAGGGTGACGTGTGCGACTCCGTCACGCGGGGAGGTGAAATACCGTTGGAAGTCACGGTTGTACTTTTCAAATAAGGATGACAGATGCTGACTTGCTTGGGCATGGCGTTGGTTAATTTTAGGCTTTTTCCAACTGTTAAATTGACTCTGGTAACAATCAAATTCTCAAACAAGGAACCGACTCAGCATTGATGCACCAATTCAAATAGTTTTCTCTTCCTTCGCATTATCGTTTTTCTCAATCTTTTGCTCTTTCAACTTTTATATATTTGAATTATTATTATTATTCTAATCCCACTTTAAGGAAAAAAATCGGTTTTCATGTGTCATCTATCACTTAGCACGGACTCGGTGAGTGATAAAAGCCGAGAAAACTCGCCTTGGGCCTGAAACGAACCCATGCAAGCCCCCCCGGTGAAAGCACCAAGGCAATGAGAAATGCTTCAAAGCTCAACAAAGGTGAGCTAAATAACAGAATATCATGAAGGGATAACCAGCCAAAAAACCACTCCCGCATCCCGATGAAGTTTATAATGTTGATATTATCATATTGCAAAAGCCGAAACACGACGCAAGTTACAGTATGCGGTGGATTAATTTGTTGAAAGAAAGATTACAACTTAAATTTCCTTCACAACAAAACGAAATTAAGCTTATGATTTTATATTCACAGAAGCGAAGCAATTAGAAAATATGCTTCTTTCTTTTAGATGATTAAACATATATTTGGTATTCAACGTTTTGTATTTTTATCCTAAAGATTGTTGATCAACTTTACTACTACAATGATATTAGGAAACTAATACAAACTCAATAATATTGCTTCAGACTTGGTAGCTCCTAGGAATTGTGAAGGAATCAAGTGAAAATTACAAAGCACATAATAAATTTAACTTAAATTTCTCATAATTCTATATATGATTGCTTACTTCTTCTCTGTGAATCACTTCCATTCCAAAATTTCAGCAGTAACATTCCTTCAACCTTCTGCCCCACGTACATCACCTCAAAACCAATTTTCCATTCCAAAGATCCATGCACAATCCGCCCCCTAGTTTGTTACTTGCTTCAAAATGATTTCAACTAAATTGTGCCAAAATCCAAAGTTTCCCACTTAAAGGGAGCAACGCAGCCAATGTCAGGCGAGCCCCGCAGGAATAAGCAGACACAAACACATACAGCAGCAATGGCAAGCATTGAATGAACATAAGGACGTTGAATCAAACCTTGTGAACTTGGAAACCTCCTGTTAAACTTTGTTGCCACAATTGCACACTTGGCACAAGAAGTGTGCTCTTGTTTAAACCGTGAACTTTTCTCATGTAACAACACTGCAGTCAGCTTATCCTCAATACCAATCCTCAGAGAAACTTGACCATTCCTTCTATCAGCAAACTTGCCAGCCAACAATTTGTTGTAAGAATGGTTGTTTCTCATCGCAGCATAGGCATATGGAGACTGCCCATTTGCATCCAGAAGAGAATTCCAACAGGACAACCCAATCTACAAAAGAGATTGAAAATTTTAAAAACTTGCTTACAAATAAATGAAATTGAGGCATTCAACATAGTATATTTGTATATGTAGAAATAACAAGCCCACCACCTTCCCCCTCTCTTTTCACAAATTGAGAGAAAGGTATAAACATGGTTTTATTCAGGATAAGACCAGTACTGTTTCAGTAGAGAGGAAAAACAGTTTTAATCTAGGATGCCAGAAATGGACTTTAACTAAAATATTCTGATATGGATAATTATGGAGAAGAAGTTTCAATTCCTTACATTAAACCTAAAACCAGCTTATAAATAATAATCACAGTTATGATGCTGTAAAACTCATACCTCCTGTGGATCATTTGTCAACACATCTACCATACCCTCTGAACCAGACGTACATGCAGCCAAATGCAAAGGAGTGATTCCACCAGCACCTTCAAGATTTGGTGGGAAGATATATTTTTTGTTCTCATCACTGCTACTAAGAGAATAATGTATGAGCAAGTCAGCCATCTTCCTACACCTTCTTTTCACTGCCCGGCTTAAGAGCTGAATCTCAGCCAGCATTGCCAGTGACTCCCTAGATAGCCCATCCACATCCAAGTTGCTTTCCACCAGCATGTCAAGGAGTACCTTGACCAAAGCACAGTAGTCTCTCTCAACAGAGAATATGAGCAAAAATTTGAACCGACAAAGGGAATAATCAGAACTCTTGGGCAAAGGACAAGTGCTTCTCCTTTGGAATAGCCATCCAAGTTCATTCAGAAAGTGCAGGACTTCCTCCCTTGACCTTGGCTGGCAATAATCGTAAGCATGCTCTTCAGAAATAATATCAGATGCTTTAGCTTCTACGTCAAATTCAGATTCCAGAAGTCTCAATTCTTTACAAATGGTAGCATCAGCTATTATAATAGGAAAACTGTTGCCCTTGAATCCATTCTCCACCTGCTCAAAATTTTGAGAAAAGTCAAAACACAACTGCTTGAGAATCCTCCAGAATTCTGAGTATGATCCAGAGAGTCAAACAGAGTAATTATTTGACTCAAAAGTCTTACCTCAATGAAACAACGACAGAAAGCGCTCAGTGATGAAACCTGAATCTTTAAACCACCCATGTTTACCTCATCATAAGCGGTTCCCAGATATGCTGACCCACTAATTTGCATTGATGTGTATCCACCATCATACGCACAACGAATCCTGCACCATTTTCAAATTAACATTTCTCAAATACAAAGACAGAAAGAGCAGATGAAAGCTTCTCATAAAAATGCATATTTTGCTTACTCTGTGCCAGGATTAGTCAGATTTCTACCCCTCACTAGAAGAGAGGTTTCCTGCCCACCCACAATGGCCAAAGGAGACACTGAGATCAACTCAGGGGAACTCCATGACCTCCAGGTTTTGCATAGACGAATCTTTCCTAAAGAAAAAAAGAAACTATCAAAATAGTTTATAATCGTCACAGTTTAATCCAACTGCATACTCCAAATCAACCAACTAAACAGAGAATATCTTTGAAGACATCTTAACCTTGTCAGTGTTAATAAAGATACTCCCAAGGAGTATATAAAAATTATGATGTTTATAATATGTAAACAGTTTGAAGCTAAGCAATAAAATTTGCAATTTCCATTAGTACTCACCATCTTTATGTGATGCTAACTGCCGGCCTGTATGAACTAAAAACCTTGCCTTTTTCCAAAAATCTGAACCTGAGTCTTGCAACAAACAATTGACATACTGAAGCAGGTTTCCTTCAAGCTGAAAAAATCACACAGCACCCTGCAAATGGTCAGCTCAATGTTGCACAAAGGGAAAGTTGTTAATGCAAAATGTAGTAGCATACTCACTTGCTCCCAGGCATCAGATGACATTGACACATAGACTGACAGAACCACACAACCAGGCCTTATATAGCTCTCCATTTCAGACGGACTATTAGAAAGCCAATTATAGATCTGTAAAATGAGTGGTTAGAATCATCATTATATTGCCCTCCAAGAAAGACCATTAGGAGTCTCCACTTCCAATTATAGGTAACAAGAAAGCCAAAATTGGCAAATAAATCCTCACCTGGGTCCGCAGTGTCCCAGGGAAGTGGCTGGGGTCCTTGTCAAATAGCTTAAAAATTATCCGTCCAGTCTGATCCTGCTGGGGAACCATTCAGCCATTAGAAATGTTAGTGTAACACACAACCAGGCACATCCATGGAAAATTAAAGCCAATTAAAGTATAAATAAAATAGTAAATTAGAATGGGTACTACTTCTTACCTGAGCATCAGAGTTCAAGCTAGAGGGGGAATGATCCGACCCAGAAGAAGACATGTACCCAGCTTGAGAAGGTAAATGTTGAAATGAAGCATGTCCAGTTCCACTTTTTGACCCACTAAAGAGCTCAAGAGGCAGAATAGAACCCTGAATTCTGCTTCCTTCAGCATTTGTATTAGTGTCTCTGCCAATTAGCATTTTCTCATATTTCACAGCTTCTGCAGTGCTATGCACTGGGTACAATTTTCGCATAACTGGAGAAGAAGATGGAGATCTTTCCTCCAATGGGTTGCTACTTTCAGAAGAGAAATAATTCCTAGAAGATGCCAGTTTTGGTGGGCTGTCATCCCCAGGCAAGGAGCTAAATAGCTGCAATGGTAAAGTAGCTCGAATTTCTTGAATCTGGCATTCTGAATCTTCAATGGGAGACTGATAACTGGTACTACTTCTATCTCTTCCAACTGAAGTAAACTCCAGAGGAGCTCTATTTTGCGCACTGGGAGCAGGTACATTATCAGGACAGGTCAACTTGGTCTTCTTGCTATCACTGCTCTGGCTGCTTCTTTGAGATAAAATAGCAAGGGCTTCAGAAGAAGATGATGTCAATGTGGCTGAAAGGGCAGCAATTAAATCTACAGCAGATTGAGAAGATATGTTTTTCCCAATCAGTTGGTGGCCTAGCAAAGCCTGCTCCAGGTTCTTCCTGTTAAAAACTCCGACGTTGGGCAACTTTGCAGCCAGGTCCATTGGCAAAGGTAATGAATTAATCTTACTAAGAATCTCAATGAGTCGATCGCTATTTGGTATCGATGTGCAATTAATGCTTTTGCCCTCATTTTTACCTATACTTGTAAGCACGCAAACATCAGCTTCAAATTAAGAGGTTAATTTGAAAGAGCCACTCATTTAGGAAAAAAAAATTCTTACCTTGTGTCTGAGCCAAGGCAGTCAGCAAATTGACAATATCGAAATTTCCATTCTCAGTATTATCCCTGTTTACAGGGTGTAAAAGCCGTGAGGTCATGTCTTCAGGTTGTGTCTTCCTTCTTCGGCGATTATGCCCAGCAAGTCTACACCTACAACTTCTCTTTCCCTCATCAAACTCAGAAAGAGGGTGAAACCTGCAGAAAAGCATTATAAAGGTGATGCACGTTCAAACAATAGCTAAACAATAAACAAATGAATCTTTAAAGGACTCTGATTTAATTTAGGTTTGTTTACAAACTTAATGCCAGGGGTGAAAATTTTAAGAAAAAATTTGAGGAACAGTAGCAACCTGCTGCACTGCTGGCAGAACCTCTGCATCTGCTTCCCAACAAGAACTTTAGTCGCTTTGCTATGAAACTCGCACACTTTATGCCGACGGTGATAGTCCTTTGCATTAGAGAGATCTTCCTTGCAATTATCAACGTGACACATGGGGTAGTTGATACTCCCAGGGAATCCAGAGCGGACCTTTTTGTTAGGCCTGGACACAGGCTCTTCCACAGAATTCAATCCCCCACCCAAATTAAGTTGCAGGCTCTCATCCTCCTCATTTACCATAGTGCTCTTCTTGGAGTTTACAGAGTTTTCATTTCCATTAGCAGGGTCTTTCTTTCTTTGGTCTGATGTGGCAGTCCCTGGCTGCAGAATCTCTGTATCTAAGGGTTTGGCAATGAATCTTACAGTGTCCCACTCCCATAGTTTAGGGTTCCAGTTGTCCCTGGGGTTGGCAACGCGCTGTTGGGAAGGGTTTTGGAAATGAAATGGTGGGGTCTGATGAGAAAGGTCACGTTTCCTGGGCAGGGAAGGTGGTTCACAGAATCGGCTGGCGAGGGCTTGATGGATAAAAATGGGAGGAGCTAATTGCGCGCCTACCTCCTCCATGTGTCTGATAATAACTTGGTTCTCCAGACACCAAATGATCTGTAGACAAAGGAAATGAACAGAAATGTGCATTTTAAGTAGTTATGTGTAATTGCAGGACTAACTAGTAACGTACAAGAATGCTTGCTGTTCATCTCATCAGAAGTCAAATTGTTAAAAGGGGTTGAGATGAAATATTTTATATCATAATTTCACAGCAGATTATCAGATAAAATTATCTTCAACTACTGAGACATGCAAAAGTTAAAATTAAATTAAAAAGAGCGATAGATAGATAATTATACGATACAAGTAAATACTTACCTACCCTTCACAAAATCTCAGCTTGAGGCTTCATCTCAGAAAACAAGCAAAAGTAAAAGCAACCACCGCCTTTTGCCTTTTACTTTCATCACAGTCGCAGATCTGAATTCTCCTTTGTCCCAGGAACCAACCATCCGACTTGAGCTTGGGAGGCGGAAATACTCTTTGTCGTCAGCTTCGCCTCTCTATTGTAACGAATTTCAAGGAAAAACGACTCTATCGAAAAAGATAAATTGGAATCTAGTGTAGGACAGAAAGGGAGGGAAGCAGCAGTCAGATCGAGAAGAAGATGATGATGAAACAACTCGGAACTTGGGTTTGCCTCCACAACTTTGGTTTACTTTTCCTTGTCCAAGAAATGAAGAAAAAAAAATCCAAAATCTTGTACTAGTAGCTAGTATTCTATTTTCCAACTCAGCTTTTGGGTGTCCTTGGTTTGCAACAACCTTCCTTTTTTGTTTTTTTTTTTAACTACGAAATGGATTAACTACCACAATAAAAATATTTATTGAAAAAGAAATAAATTTTGAATAATTATTAAACAGGAGATTGTCATTTGTAAGTACTATTTTATCTTTATTTTCAAGATTTTATTTTAATTTTTGAACCCTAATCTTTCTATAAAAAAAGTTTTATAAGAGAGAAAGAGAGGAGTGGGAGAAGAATAAAGAAAAGATTTAAATAAAATTTATTATGTAAAATTTATGAAATTTTTTATTAAAAATAATTAAATTAAAATTAAAAAAATTTGTTACATAAATTAAGTGTATAAAATTTTAAAAAAATATAATAAATTTATATATATATTTTTAATTAATATTTTTAATAAAAATATTAATAAAATTTTTATCTTTAAATAAGTATCGATTAAATTTTAATTATAAATAATATTTTTGATAATTCTTTTATATATTATTAATATTCATATTAAATTTATTAATCTATCTATTTAAATTTTTTTATTAAAATACTCTTAAAAATAAATTTCTTAAATTTTACTTAAAAAGTTTTATATAAGTTTTCCTAAAAAAATCAATGTGAAGAAAACGATAAAATAATGACTGAGTTGGGTTTTTTACTAGCCCAAAATTATTTCAATTGTTGGAGCCCCATATCATTCCACTTTCTCATTTGCCAGAGCCCCAGCCGACCACTGCTGCAGATGGAGTCATCTCCTTGTTTTTCTTCAATTTAACACATGAAAATGTAATTGCAATATCATTGTTTCAATGAAGAAAATTTTCATTTATTTATTGATAATTATTTATTGTCATGAACAAGAAAAAAAAAAAGTAAATATTTTTAGTTCATTGAGGTTATTTTCACGGACCAACGAAGAATCCAACACTCTTCCTGCCGATCCTTTTTTACAGACTAGCATGTAAGTGCTAAATAGTACGTACGTCATCCTATTAACGACTTTTTTTTTTTTTTTCAATTTTTGAATTATCATATATTTCTTCGTTAGAATTTTTTTAATGGCAAATTGAACAGTCCGAATCACCATCAATATATTGCATTAATCATGAACAACCATCCTCAAATAAGAATACTAATTGATTTTTTTTTATCTTTATTTACTTAATTCATTTAAATAAAACAACATCAACATGAATTTTCGAATTAATTATAAATAAATAAATAAATAAATGGATAAAGATGGTGATTGATGATGTTACATATAGAGGGAGGGAAGAGCAGGACGTATAAAAGTAGTAAATCAACTCCCCGTAGCCGCAAGCATTCACGGCATGCCGCCTTCTCTTTCTGCACAATCACAGCATTAATTCTCTTCCGTTATACTCACTGTATCATCTAATCCACTTTTTACCTTTCGAACTTACACTTGTTCTTTAAAAACACTTTTAGTACTAACTAAAATTAACCAAGTTGAATAAACCAAAAATAACATCCGTCATTATCATCATATATATATATATTCATTCTCATTCTCAATTCATCCCATGTTCATATTACTATAACTTCTTTTATTACGCACCAAATTCGCCAATCATTGACGCTTGATGCTTTTTTACGTTTTCAACCAACAACATCAGCATTTTACCTCTGTCTTTAACTTGTATTAATTTTATATATAATAATATACCATGGACATCTAACTCCAATCTAATTAGATCAACAAACTTCTGTGTGAATCCATCCATGAAATTAATTTCCCTTCCTTTCTTCAGTTCAGGTGCTCTGTGCTCTTAATTAATTTTATTTTCTTTTTCCAATCTACTTGTAGTATTTGTTCAATCAGGGAGTTGTAAACTATGAAATTAAATAAACTACTTATAAATTATGATGCAAATATATATATATATATAGCATCATGCATCATTTTTAATTAATTCCTTGTTATGCTCGACTGCGTGCCTCCACATGTCACATGTTACCGTTAAAAGTGTTAACAATGCATATATACCACTTCTGTTAAACATCTTAAATTGAGCACATTTATACCAGTTTGATCATTATTTATATAAAATAAAATGTTTAGTATTGAATTAGACAATATTCTAAATATTTAATTCTAAATTGAGTATTTACCCAAAAATTATTATTTTTCTGGTACCATTTTCCTTTTAACATGAACTCTTTATCCAATATATCACTATCTAAATTGTATTCAACTCTACCGCCAAAAAATAATACCCATTAGAAATTAAAGTAAAACAAATACCAAAAATTATAGTTGGGTAAAAGGTATCAAAGACTGAAGCACCCCTCATATAACAGATAAACACCCAATTGCTCTAAACCAACACCTGCAATACAATAAAATCCCCCAAGAAAGATTAAAAGTAAGAAATAGAGGCAGAAGACATGAAAAACAAACCTTAGAGGCTTTGAGCCAACTGGAAACCCTATAACCACATAAACCCAGAAAATTGAATAGAGCATAGTAAATATCTATATTTCTTTGCTGTTGACAAGTAAAGAGACTGATAGATATTCGGTAATTGAATTGATTCTTAGCTCTGACAATTTCAAGGTGTTCTTCTTATGTTTAAAATTATAAAAGAAAATGATCTATCAAAGCAATTGAATTATTTAAAAAAAAAAAAAGAAGAAGCTTGTACTATTAGATTAATGGTCGGTAGTTGTTTACTCTCAACTGTTGAATAGCCATGGGACAACCTGGCAAAAAGCAGATGGCTAAGGTTAGGGCTACTAATGAAGTTTCATGCCCAACAAGAGCAAGCTCAGAATCAAGTCAAAGATTTGCTCTATCGAAAGATTTGAATGCTTCAAAACCTTTTCAAGAAGATCATCTTCCTCTTCATTTTCTTTCCCTTCTTCATTTTCGTTGCCCTTTCTTTCATTTTATCTTTATCAATTTGAGGATAGTTGATCGAGACATTCAAAAGTAAATCAACAAAGAGTTAAGAAAACTAAACCATCAGAACTGATAAATATTCAATGAATTCATAAATTTGAGTGCAAATATGATAATTTAGTTGTCAAAATTAAATTCCAGTATTAAATCTTTTCAAATCCAAATTTTCAAATGCATTGTGTTGATATTTTGATGACTACATATATAAATATTTTAGTTTATCTTTGAACATAAGCACGTGAAGAGGCGGCTCGACAATGTATATTTTGGCATCTACCCTCCACCTATCATGTATTATTTTAGTTCATTCATTCATTTATTCATTCACTCATTGTGTATAAAATAAATTTATTGATTTGAAGCCTCAAATGCCTTCATCCAAAACTCATCCCAAATTCAAGCCATTTATTTGTCTGAACACTAATAAACTCAACAAAAATCTACAAAAAGGAAAAAAAATCCATGTACAGTTCTATACTATTCAAGAAGACACATGAAACACCTTGCCATTCTTCCCTGCATAAGAGCCCCACAACTTGGCCATATACATTTAGGCCCTCTGTAATTTGAAAGTTCAGGATAATTTTCTAAAATTAATAATTATTTAGCATTAATATTGGATTTACTATTTTTTATGAATAACAATGTCATACTGTTTTGATAAATACAGGCTTTTACTTAAAAACTATTGCATACTTACTTGTAATAGGTTGGTGTCTTTCTTATTCAAAGTGTTCTACTCTAGGAATATTTCTATTAGGTTCATTTCCTACAAAGATTGTTAGCAAAAAAAGGTTTCAAGGAAAATGTATAATAATTAAAATATAAATTTTTTGTACCATTATATGATGAGTAATACCTGTTTTAGGTAAGGCTCTCTCATTTGAATGGTCTTGACTATTTGTTTGGAGCTGTTTTATTCTCTTATTCAATGATGAATTGGAATGCGAATTATTGATAACCCCAAACTGAAATAATTGTCGATGATCATTATTTCCTTCAAACTATACTACAAGTATTGTCCTGGTCATTGCTCTTTTAGATATCCTATTAGATGATAAATGTTGTTCTACTTATTTTTTTTTTCTCTTTTTTGTATTCTAATAGCCTTATTCTGCTTAGCTTGAGCATTATAATTTGTGTTCATTCTAACTGTGAAGAAATTGTTAGGTTGAACAAAAGCTATTTAGCATAGAAACAGTATGAATTTGAATATATTAACTTTTAGTGGATGACATCAAAGTAGGAATCAAGATTAGAATGTTAAAGAACATAAATAAATTAATTTAGAAATTCAAACATAAATGAAGCCTCATATCATAAGAGATCAATCTAACAATGACCTCAATAAGCAACCCATAATTCATGCAGAATAAAATGGTTTACTGTGACAAAGTATGGTCCTGAAAAAATTCATAGCTTTCAAGATTGGAACTAAACAATCCCTATTAAAAAAGGTTTCAACAAAGAGTTAATATTCATAGCCACTACAACAAAATAAATATATTAAGGTTTAATCTTAAATAAATAATATATTAAATTAACTTTTAAAAACAAAAGCAATTGTGTAAACAAATAGTATGATAATGAAAAATCACTTATCAATATTAGTTATCTTCAGTTTTGTATGTAGTTGAAATAAATATATTTACTTTAGATTGTGGAGGTTGTTAACTATATACAATACGACCACAAAACATAATATTTCAGTAGGTTGAACTCTCTAAGTTACTAGCAATACTAAACTAATCAAAACATCAAGTGTTACTATACAAATTAGATATACGATAATGGAACAAAAATCAGACAAATCAACATGATTATTACTAATCAAGAACTGAACAAAATACATAAAAGTAAGCTTTGTAGATATGCATTAACCACTGACTACTATATGTTGTTTGTCAAGCCAAACATGAAACTAAAACAATGTTCACTACCAGAAAGATAGGCTTTACCAACAAAAAAATTTCATCAGTGCTAGCTATGTCAGTAATGCATTTTCATTGATAATGCTTAAAATTCGTTGGTAATTACCGACATATTTATTAGTGAGGGTAAATCCATCAATAATAATAAAAATTCCATCGATAAATTCCATTAATACAAGTACAAATTCATAAATAATTTAAATAAAAAATTATAATTATTCAAAAAACCTATAATTATTTCTAAACCTATAAATTATAATTTAAACATATGTAATTATTTAAATATGCTATTATTATTAATTAAAATATGAAATTCAAATAACAATCATCAAATACATCATCCAACATTCATCAAACATCCATCAAATATCCATAACATCATAAAATATCAATTCATAAAACATCCATAGCATTCATCCATCCAATACCTCATACAAATCCAACAAAAAATGTCACGTGCTACTATTACACCTTTTAATCCATAGTCTTTGATGCCATCATCAAGTCTAGAATATTGTGATGGTAAAGTCTATCTAGACCCCATTAACTGCATCATCTACTCCATACATGACTTAAGCTCAGTTCTTAGCTCAGTCCTCAACTCATCAATTTATTCTTCTATCTAAGGCTAACGAGCTTGTTAGCTTTGATTGATCCTTATTTTTAAATGATAAAACATTAAGCTAAATAAACTTGATTAAGATTTTGAAAAAGATTTATTTAATACACATTCTTAAGTTTTATTATTTTTGGTACTAAATAAATAATATGGTTTTCAAAGTTTGAACAAACTTTTCTTTATGCTTTCTTATTTCTCAAATCAAAACTATCTTTAAACATTATTTATTTTGACTTAAATGAAAGTTCAATTGTTGTTTTTAAAGTGAACTTATTCATTTTAGACTCAATAAAATTTTGATAATATTAATTTTGAGAAATATATTAACTTAAGAAAGTTGTTTTACAAAATCAATGTTTTTCAATATTAAACTTGTTTTATTTTTTTGTATTAATTCAAAAAGCTTTTAATATTTGAATTTTATATGGTTGGAAAGCTCTTTAAGTCTACTTTCAATTGGATGAAACAAAATCAAAATCCAAATTTTCTAAGAAAAGATTTTGAATTTTTACTAGACATTTTGTAATTGTCTAAAAACTGCACAAAAGGTAGTTTTAAAAATTCACTATAATTCGTATACAATAAATTAGGTGATGAATTTTATATGGATAGAAAGCTCTTTAAGTCTAGTTTCTAAATATTTAAACGGTTTTTGATTTGGACTCAAGATATAATCAAATTAATGAGCGGAGTGTAAAACAGGAGACAATCACCTAGCTTGACTAGATCGATCCACTCATTGTAGGGATTTATTGGTTAGGGTTTCAAAGTGACCCAATGGATCCTCTCTTTAAGGGATCCATCTATTTTTTATACATAAAGTTTTTTAGTTTTAAAACATGTAGAAGGGACCGATCCCCTTACATAAGGGATCGATCATCTGGGTAGGGGATTGATCGGATCCCTTACTTGATCGATCAGGTCTGCCCAGAGATGTGCATAACAACTAGTTTTTCAAGCTTCTAATAGATATTTCTTCTTTCAAACCATCTCCAATGGCTGGTTCTTTAATTCTTTTATAAATTGGGCATTCCAACATATCAAAAAAGATAAGGAATCAAGAAAGTAAAAACCAACAAGCTATATTTTCATTTTCTCAAAGAATGAAGAGTTTGTTAGAGCTTAAAAATCCATATCTTTTTTAATTATTATATCCATCTTTGTTGTTCATTCATCATTTCCTTATACTTAAACTTGGCAAATACTTAGCCTTTGAGAGGTATTTTAAGTTTGTATTTCTATTAAGTGATTTTATAATTAAGAAATGAGGTATCTTCTTGAATTTGTGAGATTGAGAGGTTGCTACTTAGCTTAAAAAGTAAAGAGTGTTAGGTTGCTGTCCAAATATCAAGAAAAAGATAGAGTTGTAATTTAAATTCAAGAATTATGGATTAAAACCTTGATGTGAACAACCAAGAAAAAAAGACATAAATGCCTTGTGAAAAAAGATTGAACCTCTATAAATTCTTGTGTTTGGTTTCTTTATCCTTATCTCTTTACTTTGCATTTGGTTTAAGATTATCAATTTATTATTTTTTACATCATGTTTTGATATTGATCTTAATTTTTCATTCAATTATATTAAAATCATTGTTTTGGAAAAATTCAAAGAAATCCAATTCTTCATCTCTTGGATCACCATCTCACCTAAAAAGCTAATAGAGCTTGAAGAGGCACAGATAACAGACGACAAATAGAGTTAGACAATCTTCCTACAGCAGTGGACTGAGTTGAATGAAAGAGGCTTTTAGATTTATTTGTTGATCCAAAGCCATACATATGAGTGCGTATAACTTCAACCCTTTCAATAGCTTTAGTCAATGTTTGTGCATCAAAATTTGGATGATTGAAACAATTTTCACCATATTTCTAAGATAATGCAGTGGTATAGTTTTCCTATAAAAAGTTTAAAATAATAATCATTATTATAGGATCTGTATAATTCACTAAAATATCACAACTTCAAACAATTCACAACTTTAAAAAATTTATAACTTTAAGCATAATTTTCACATTTTACAAATTCATTATAATTTAATATAGATTAAACTATATACTTTAATACAGGATTTCCTACAATATCTTCGCTTTCAATTACTTTACTATATACTTCATCAACAATAAAAATATACAAATAGAATCACAAACGAAAACACGCAATAATTTTCACCTCTCACAAAATGTAACCTTATCTAGATAATACATAGAAACTTTTCACAAATAAGTAGTTATCGCAACATACTATTAACATATATAGTTCATTAATAATCATAGTACATGACCGTCATTATGATGCAAAAAATGCAATACTTGATCAACAATCATAATACGCAACTTTATAACAATATACAATTAGAACACAAAGCAAATTACATTACAGTTTTCACAGTTTCACAAAGTTTTTGCATCACAAAACACACAAGATATCATTTATTTCAATAAAGTAAGGTAACAATTTTATTGTTATTTAGTCATTTGAAAGTCATTTACATTGACAACTTTGGACTTGTTATCAACAAAGTCACCACATCCTCCTGAACATCTATGAGTATGATTGAAAAGCTATGTAAATGTGGGTTCTCATTGCAACTCAAGTGATTGCATTTATTTAGACACATTCAATAAAACATGTAACAATACAATTTATATAATTTATTGACATTTGATGATAAAAATCACTTGTGAAATAAGATAATATCATTCTTTTTTTATCACCAATATGCTTCGTAATACTTTTTTTTTGCGTCCGATGATTTTGTTTGGCTTTGGTGCATATATTTTACCATTGGGGAGTACTCCATGCATTGACAATAAGAGCATCCCAAATTGTAGCTGTGATCCACCTTTGCTCCATACTTCTACACTCTATAAAGTTATCAACTCCATGCTTTTTCATTGGCAAGTCTCTTTCGTCAGATAATAAATCTTTCAATCGATTCGTCAAATTATTGTTCTAAGCTTGTTGAACAAGATCATCATCTAACTCAGTCCATTAATGTTTTTCTTAACATAATAAATAGGAATACAATAAGTCGTTGACAATAATTTGAAATTTTAATTCAAATGAAATAAAAATATATACAAAAATAAATAAATATCCATTTACTACCTTAAATTTATCAAACATCATAGACTTAACTAACGCAAGTACTTTACCCTATGTAAGTCAAGGACTAGTATAATTCACTTGAGTTATTCTTGAAATTATTGAGCTAACCAACGATTGCTCAAAACAACAACCAACATCCATTTGTTAGTAAAATGAGTTTAATTGAACTAATTCATTAACAAACTGTCATAATAGTTTTGAGACCACTAGACAAAAAGATTTTTAAAATCAAGAAAAATAGTATGAGTCACCACAAATTTTTTTTAGGGTGTGATTGACTACTCGAAAGTTTATTTTTTTAATAAAACTATAAAAGCAGGTTTAAAGTTTATCAAAAAGATAAATTTTGATATATGAAAAACTAGGTTGGGCTCGAGAGTTGGTTACGTGTGGGGAAGGATTAGCACCCTAACAACGATCGTACACTGGTACAATTTAATCATGCGTTATTTTTTATATTGGATGAAATAGTTTTGATTTGAAATTTAATACTAATTCTCTTCATTTAAAATATATATATTTTTGCTAAAATTCTCTATTTAGAAATATTGAGGAAATATTTAAGTTAAAGAATTACCTTAAAATTCTTTAACACCTAGACAGAATTTAAAATAACTCTTTTCGCTTAAAATTTAACACAATATTCCTTAAAATGAAAATAACACTCTTTGTAGAAGATGATTATTGGTGATTCTCTAGCATTTAGGCAAAATACCAAGAATTATTTTCTTTAGAATGTTATTTTTGTTTTATTTTATAATATCACAATTTTAAAATATGTATTTTCTTTTTCTTGTAAAAAAAAATTTATATGAGAAAGTAAATAATGATATTATCAGGTAGCAAAGAAAAATTAAAGACAAATAAATACAAAACGAGTGCTAACAATAACATGATGATGTATGTATGCTAATGGATGTTATGCAAGATGATGAAATGCAATTTAAAATTGGATTCATAAATATAATGAGACTACATTAACTCTCCAACATCTAGGTAAAGCTTAGGTATGACTATTTATATTTAAGATCCCATTTTATTATATGTTTTAATCCCGTTGTTAAGGCGAATTAAGGATTCACATGAAAAACTTAATGGAAGAAAATTTCTTAAATATCTCATCGTCTAGGCATCATTCGAGAATAAATTACTCCATTTAAGGTTTTGCACATATTTTTAGAGTTTTAGAATGATTTTGAATATGGTATAGGTCAAGATTTTAAAATTCAATGACTTTTGGGTGATGAGTCAAATTGTGCACCAAATTTGGGGTTTTGGGTTTTGAATTTTAAGAATTAAAGTTTTAGGTTTTTTATTTTAATGTTTTGGTTTGAGTTTTAAAGGTTTATAGTATTAGGTTTAGGGTTTTAAGGGCTTAAAAATTTTTAATTTTAGGGTTTAGACGGTTTAGGATTTCGATTTTAGGGTTAAGAGTTTAGGATTTTACTTTTAGGGTTTAAAAAGTTTAGGGTTTTACTTTTAGGGTTTGAAGGGTTTAGGGTTTTAGTTTTAAGGTTTGAAGAGTTTAGGGTTTTGATTTTAGGATTTGGGATTTAAGGTTTTAGTTTTAGGGTTTAAAGGATCTAGGGTTTTGATTTTAGGGTTTGGAGGGTTTAGGGTTTCGATTTTAGTGTTTGGATGGTTTAATTTTAGGGTTTAAAGGGTTTAAGGCTTCGATTTTAAGGTTTGAAGGGTTTTAAGGTTACGATTTTAGGGTTTAGAGGGTTTTAGGGTTTTGATTTTAGAGTTTGGGGTTTAGTGTTTTGATTATAAAATTTAAAGGATTTAAGGTTTCAATTTTAGGGTTTGGAGGGTTTAATTTTAAGGTTTAAAGGGTTTAGGGCTTCGATTTTAAGGTTAGGAGGGTTTTAAGGTTTCGATTTTAGGGTTTATAGGGTTTTAGGGTTTTGATTTTAGAGTTTAGGGTTTAGTGTTTTGATTATAAGGTTTAAAGGGATTAGGGTTTTGATTTTAGGGTTTTAAGGGTTTTAAGGTTTAAAAAAAAACTTGAAAATGTTTAAAAATCCCCAACATCTTGTTGAATTTTCAAAGCAAGTTTTCTTTTTATAATTTTTCAAAATTAATTTAAAAAATTTTTCATATATTTTTATTTTATAACAATTTATTATTAATAATATTATTAATATTTATTATTTTTTTAATAATTTTCCAACATGTGGTCGAAATTATCATTATTTAAAACACGATTATATTCCCTCCAACATTTAGGTAAGAAAAATTTCCTTATTACTAGTTTCTTCGATAATCATTTTATATATTTATTATTATTTATTTTTATTTAACACATTGGTTATTATTCTTTTAAAAAATATTAAAAAGAATCAAAAGTTTTGAAATCATTTTTTTATTATTGCTATTATCATTATTATTACTATTATTATTATTATTATTATTATAAAACAACAAATATTTATTCTAATAAATTTTAAAAGTTTTTAAACATGCATAAATAACAATAATAAAGCTAAAAATGATATAAAAAATATATATAAAAAATAAAATAAAAATTTTTTTTACTTGAACTAGACTAGTCAACGATCTAGTCAATGTCAGTTTGATCGGTTTAATAGTTTAGTTCGGTCTAGTTAAACTAGTTTAGGGCTACTAAAGGAAGCAGGTCAGTAAGTCAGGTTGCGCGAATCTTAGGTCGGGTCACGGGCATTCACGGATCCTTTTTTGGCCTAAAACGAGGTCATTTTGGGCTTTGTCTTTTTATATAAAAGTCAACTTTTTTTAGCCCATTTCTCTTTTTTCTTCAAAATTTTTTTTTCTCTCAACCCTCATCAACCCAAAACCCAAAAAACGTTAATGGGCAGCCGATCGCCATTTTCTGTCGATGGTCGTCTATGATCGAAAAATGCTAAACTTTTTTCAAAAAACTCCTTTTAATCCTCTGAGCCCGAATCTGCCTTTTTTTTTTTATGAAACAGCCTTGATCGACATAGATCAAGGTTTGAAGTTTTGGTGTTCTTTTATATTTTTAAAAGCAAAACTGATTTTTTTTTTTTTGTAGGTAGCTCGACGTTAATGGTTCCTCATTACGGGGAAGACTGTGTTATTTTTGTTTTTGTTTTTGTTTGCTTTTCTGATAGCTGCTTGGGGTTTTTGGGTATGGGATCTAAGTTGTCTGAGGCTTGTCTAGGGTCGAGAGTGCCTAGTGAGGGGTTTCGTGAGGTATATGGAGGCTGAGACTTTGAGGGTTGGGGCATGCAAAGAGCTGGGTTGTTTAGGCGTGAGAGCTTGGCACTTCTAGGCATGAGAGACTTGGAGTTCTTAGGCATCAATAGATTTAGGGTTTCTAGGCATAAGAGAGCTGGTTCAGGGATGGAGCTAAGTGTTTTAAAAGGCTAGGTGTTTGGGAGGTGATTGGAGTAGGTGCTTTGCTCAGTATGGGTGTTGGCATGGTAAAGCCGATGGTTCAGAGTAGTTAGGGCCAGTGAGGTGCAGAGGCTCTGGGTATGGATTCATAGGTATGGTGCTGTGCAGGGTAAGTGGGTAGGCTAGTAGGGTATGGCTGGCGTTGGGAATGGTGGTGGCAATAGCAGGTGAATAGGTTGGTGTCATGCATGGCACCATGCTTGTCCTTATCCCGACTTTCTTTTTTTTTAATCAAACTAATATTATTATTTACTATTATAATTAATTAATACTTTTAATATTAATAAAAAAAAACTAAAAACAAGATTTCATCCGATAAACTTGAATGAAATTTAGTGTCTATAACTGCCCATCTTTGCACATTGCTGAAAATCAGGAATATGGCAAAGATAAAGACAATAATTTTGTTCGAAGCTAACTCGATGACTCTAAAAAAAAATGTTGTTGGTTTTTTTTTTTCAAAATTCAAGATTGAACCACAAATCAAGTGATAAAGAATGACTGAAATGATATTGTAAAGCAAAAAATAAAAATAAAAATGATTAAAATTGAAATGTGGATCAAAGAATAATGAGACTAAGATTGAATCACAAGTCAAAAAATAATGAGATCGGGATTGAACCGTAAGTCAAAAAATAACGAGACCTTATTGAACTGAGTCAGAAAAATAAAAATGATCGGGATTGAACCGTGAGTAAAAAAAATAAAAATGACTGGGATTAAATTACAAGTCAAAAAATAATGACGATTAAGATTAAACCACAAGTCAAAAAAATAAAAAGCGATTAGGATTGAATTGTGAGTAAAAAAAAATGTCCAAGATTGAACCTCGAGTCAGAAAATAACAACGACCAATGATTGAATCGCGAGTCAAAAAATAACAACAACTATGATTAAATAGCGAGTCAAAAAATAATGACGATTATGATTGAACCATTAGTCAAGAAATAACGATGACTGAGATTGAACCATGAATTAAAAAATAAAAACAATGGAGATTGAACCGTGCGTCAAAAAATAAAAATGATTAGGATTAAACCATGAGTTAGAAAATAAAAGTAATTGGGATTAAACCACAAGTCAAAGAATAAACACGACTGGGATTGAATCATGAGTCAGAAAAATAAAAAATGACCAGGATTAAATGTCAAGTCAAAGAATAACAATGACTGGGTTTGAACTATGAGTTAGAAAATAAAAATGACTAAGATTAAACCATAAGTTAAAGAATAAAAATGACCGGGATTAAACTGCAAGTCAAAAAATAATGATGATTAGAATTGAACCGTGAGTCAGAAAAATAAAAACAATCAGGATTAAACAGTAAGTTAGAGAAATAAAAATGATTGGGATTAAACTGAGATCAAAAAATAAAAATGACCGAGATTAAACCACAAGTCAAAAAATAAATGTGACCAGGACTAAGTTATGAGTCAAAAAATAAAGGATTGGGTACTCCACAAATTGATAATCTTGATTTTGAAAATCATGCTAAAGGTAACATTCCATATTCAAGATCATCATCCTCATTTTGAAAAAGCAAAACATGATGATTCTTTTTAATGTCTCATAAACAAACATTCAATGCAACTTATCATAAGGGGTATGTGATGCATGTAATGATTGTAATGAATAAAAAAGATAAAGATGCAATCAATGATTTATATCATGCATTTTCATTCATGTTAATTCAACTTTTGAAATTGGTTCGATTCTTTTTTACTTTAAAAGTTGCTTCCAGTATTCTCATCTTTTTGAATCTTTTGATTTTCAACCAATTGTTTCTATTTCCTTTCATTTTGGGATCTCTAACTTTTTATGGACCCATTTGACTTTTTGTTGCTCTAAAATCTACTTTGAATTCTTTTTTTATCTTCTCTTCCTTGTTTCATTCTTCTTGTTTTCGATGATCAATTAAATTTTTTCATTTTTTTAATCTTGTATTGTTATTTGCGTCATTCTTACATTCTCTTTTTGAGCAACGTATTGGTCTATTATGAACTTTATCAGCCATTATCTTAACTTTAAATGACAAATGCTATGATTTCATGTTCAAGATTGAATTATGAAACTGAGTTGACAATAGGGTATTTTGGTTTAGAAAGATAAATATAAGCTTTTTTAAACACAAAGAGTACGTAATTCAAAAGTATTTCAAGAATCAAATATTAGTTCTCTAGATAATGAACATTTGAACAACTCTGACCTACTCGAATCAAAATCTTTTCCTAAAAACTCATTACATTTGTGATTTTGTTACATTTGATCTCATATAACCGATCTTTACCTCATGTTTGGAACTAATAGAAACTTGCCCTAAAAAGTCATTTTTCATAATTCTGGCACTAATTCGTCCAATTATGTGCCATCTTTTAGTTTTTTGAAGGATTTTCTCATAGTGCCACCTTCATTTAAGTCATCTTTTCAGGTTTTCAGTTTAAATGATCCCTCTTTCGGTTCAAACTGTCTTTTTTAGTTTTTTAGTATGAATTGTCTCTTTTTTTATTTTTTTGTTTTTTCTTTTTTTTAAGCAAAATATTTCTTAATAGTGTTTGAGTTCAAAGAGTTTTGCAATTTATCACCATCTATTTTTGCAAAGATCAAAGCTTCATCAAAGAATGCCTTTTTTACCATGTATGAACCTTCCTAATTAGGCATCCACTTTCTTTTGTTGTCATGTTGATATGGTAAAATCTTTTTTAAAACCAATTCACCTTCGCAAAAGCATCAAAGTTATATCTTCTTATCATGTGCTTGCTTGATTTTTCTTTGGTACATTTGCTCATGGCTAAGTGCCAAAAACCTTTTTTCTTCTATAAGATTCAATTGCTCGAAACGATTTCAAACTCAATCTGCTTAATCCAATTTTACCTCTATCAAAACTCTCAGAAAAGGAATTTTCACTTCGATCGGTAGTATAGCATCCATCTCGTACACTAGTGAAAATAGGGTGACCCTCATAAAGGTTTGAATTGATGTTCTATAAGCAAGTAGGGGCAAAGGTAACTTTTTGTGCCAATCTCTATATGTATAAGTCATTTTTCTCAATATTCTTTTGATGTTCTTATTTGCACTTTCTTCCACACCATTCATTTTTGAACGATATGATGCTGAATGATGATGCTTTATCTTAAAATATGCATATAATTCTTTTATCATTTTATTGTTCAAGTTGCTAGCATTATCAAAAATGATCCTTTTTAAGAACCCATACTGGTATATTATCTTCTTTTTTTTTTATAAATTTGCTCACCACTGATCATATAATACCAGTATATGAAGTTGTTTTCGCCCATTTGGTGAAGTAATCAATTATTACAAAGATAAAATGATGCCCATTTGAAGCTTTTGGGATTATAGGTCCGATCACATGCATTTTTCACATAGAGAAAGGCTATGGTGGTTCTAAGACATGCAGCAGGACTAGAAAGAAATAAATTATATTCATATAAATTTGGCATTTGTGGTACTTTTTGGCATAACTAATGCAATCATTCTCCATTGTAGACTGGTAGTAACCCACTCTCATAATTTGTTTGGCCATCATATGCCTATTGGCATATGTTCCACAAATTCTTTTGTGCACTTCTTTAAGTATTTTTCTTGCTTCAATAGTGTCTACACACCTTAGTAAGATCCAATCTTAACTATTTTTATACAAGATTTCTCCATTAAGCACAAACACTGCTACTAATCTTCGGATGATCCTTTTATCATTTTTCGAGGCCTGTTCGTGGTAGTTTTGTTATTTGATATACTGCACAATGTCATAATACCATGGTTGCTGATCTAGCTCTTCTTCTACATTCAAACAGTGAGTTGGTGAATCTCTTATTTGTATTTTGGTAGGTTGGATTCTCGTACTATTATTTAACTTGAATATTGCTACCAAAGCAGCCAAGGCATCAATAGTCTGATTTTCTTCTCGAGGAATATGCTAAAATTAGATCTTTTTGAACTATTTTATCAAGCTAGATATATGTTTTTAGTATAACAATAATTTCGAGTCCTTGGTCTCCCATTCGTCTTTTAGTTGATAAATTACCAAGGTTAAATCCCCATATACTTCTAGTATCTAACCTTCTTTTCAATGGCCATCTACAAACTCATGGCATGTGTTTCATATGCAGCAACATTATTTGTGTAATTGAAGTCTAACCTTGCAGTATAGGTGTAATAATTTAATTTTGGGGATATTAGCACTACCCCAATGTCATGCCCCATTATATTAGATGCTTTGTCAAAAAATATCTTCCACACTTTTCTTATAGGTTCATTGTCTTCATCTTGCAAGATTGCCATTAAGTTTTCATCTGAAAACTTAAACTTCATAGGCTTCTAATCTTTTATATTTCGATTAGCAAGAAAATCAACTATTGCACTCTTTTTTACAGACTTTTGTGTCATATACACAGTATCATATTCTGAGAGCATGACCTTTCATCTCATTATTCTACCTAATAGAGATGGTTTTTCAAAAATGTATTTGAGGGGATCCAACTTTGATATCAACCAAGCATGTATTGTTTGAGTCTACGAATAATCCAAGCCAAGGCATAACATATTTTTTCTATTTAGGGGTACTTGGACTCATACTCTGTAAACTTTTTACTCAAATAGTATATAGCATATTTTTTCTTACCAGTTTCATCCCTTTGTCCCAATACACATCCTATCAATTTTTTCTACATCGTTAAATATCAAATCAACGACCTTCCTGCAATAGGTGGTACCAACACTAGTAGGCTTGTCAAATACTTTTTAATCTTTTCAAAGGTATTTTAGCTTTCTTCGTCCTATTCACCAAGATTATTTTTATGAAGCAACCTAAAGATCGGATTGTATTTCAAGGTGAGTTGAGATATAAAGCAAGAAATATAATTCAATTGCCCTAAACGACCTTTCATTTTTTTTATGTGTATGGCATTGACAACTCTTGAATGGCTCGAATCTTATCAAAGTTTACTTTTATACCTCTTTCAATAACTATAAACCCTAGTAATTTTCTAAATTTAATATCAAATGTGCATTTGGTTGGATTTAACTTGAGCTGATATTTTCGTACGTTTCAAAAAACTTTCTGAGATTAGCAACATGATTTTCACCTTCCTGAGACTTAGCTATCATATTGTGACTATCGCCCTTTGATATGTGGTGCTAGGATTCTTTAGCCTAAAAGGATTGACTTTATAGCAAAATATGCCCTACATGGTTACGAATGTAATTTTTTTCATATCTTTGCGAGCTATTTTAATCTAGTTATAGCTGAAAAATCCATCCATGAATGAAAAAGTGAAGTGTTTAGCAGTGTTATCCATAAGGTTATTAACATGTGGTAACAAAAAATTATCTATTTGGCTGGCCCTATTTAAATTATCTATGTGGTAACACACATTCTAACTTTACCACCTTTTTAAGGAATTAGGATTATATTGGCTATCCATTTAGGGTACTTGGCTACTTCTAAAAAACTTATGTCAAATTGCTTCTTTACTTTCTCTTTTATCTTTAATAATATTTTTGGTTTCATACATCTTAACTTTTGCAGTATCGGTCAACACTATGGTTTTAAAGGTAATCTATGCTCAACCACATCTACGTTAAGTCTAGGCATATCTTAATAAGATCATACAAATACATTCACATATTCTTGCAACAAATTCATTAGTTTCTATTTCTCAATTGACAATAGTGAAGTACTAATCCTAACTTTTTTATTATTCTTACTATCTCTTAAATTCAACAAGTAAATAGATTCCTGATGGGGTTCTATAATTTTTTCCTCTCATTTTATCCATTTTAACAGATCATAAGGCAAATCATAGTCTTTTGAATCAACATTGTTATCAAGTTTGCCAATGTGAATCAAATTTTCAAAATCAAACCCGACATTATCATTTTGGTCGTTCGTAATGTTCATTATTAAAAACCTAAAAATGAGTATAATCACAAAGAAATATATATTGATTTTGGCAAGGTCAAGGAGAATAGCAATGAAATAGAAAAAAATGAAGAACATGGTATATTGAAATGCATCGCATTCATCATTTTATTATGACAATTAAAGTAAGCCCACACATTTAACCTCTGCATGTTCTTGGATAGAAGCAATTAGAATTCTAAAGTTTGAATTGTTCAAGGAGAATGAAAATAGTGTATCGTTCTTAGATTTCCTAACCTAGGAAAAGAAAAAAGAACATCACTTTATCTTTTATATCTTTCTTATCTGCCCTATTATACACTTAAAAAAATGCTTCTTCTAATCCCATTACTGACTTACCTTTTTCAACCTTTGATGATCTAGGCTAGACATATTCATCGAAGTGAAATGTTTCGTACAGATCAAGGAACATCATTCTTCTGTCAACTGATTCATGCTTTTTGAGGCATGCCATTCTTTTTTTTTTTCTTGCATCATGTTCTTTCTATCAATAGTAGTAGGTTTATAACCAAAACCCTATCTTTTTTTATTCTCATTTATGCTCGGTGCCTTTTAAATTCCTTGTAAAGACCTTTCCAAACCTTGTCTCGCTTGCCAACCTTTAACAATAGTTTGCTTGATCACCATACCTGTAGTCTTTGATAGTCGAAAGACTGGTATCTTTAACCCTTTTTAGACATAAGTAGCATTTACTACTTCAAAAGCCCTAAACGATCATTCGATCACCTCTTTCGTAGCTTCAACATAATGAGTAATCAGAGTTTTGATTACTAACAAATCTTTTCCACCATCTAAGCAAACTTGTTTCCCTTTAACGATGAATTTTATCTTCTAGTGTAAAATGATGGTACAATTTCAATGGCATAGATCTAAGTCTTTCGAGTAAACAGCTATATATAGATTGTATTTCGTCACTTAAAATGGAACATTGAAAGTACACGGACCAATCTATAATAAAATTTTTATATCACCAATCACCTTTCTTCATGCCATATCAAAAGCTCTTAAAATCATATGACTATTTTTCATGTGGAAAGGGTCCATTGGCAGTTTTGACAATGTTGTCATAGGCATGACATTCATATATGACCCATTATCAATCAATACTTTAGCCATGATATGGTTTTATACTTAACAATTATGTGTAGAGCCTTAACACCACTTCATCTCTTTGGGAGTATTTCATCATCATTAAAAGTAATAAAGTTTGGGGTTATAATATTTTCGATCATGTGATCTACCTTCTCGATAGAAATATTATGTTCTACATAAGCTTGATTGAGCACTTTTAACAAAGCATTTTTATATGGCTTCGAATTTAACATTAGTGATAATAAAGAAATATGAGTTGACAGTTTGTTCAATTGGTCGACCACATTGTAGTCGCTATGCTTATTGATCTTTAAGAACTCACAAGCTTTTTTCTTTAATATTGGTTTGTTGATTCGTACTTCTGAGTTTACTACTAGCTGAAAACCTTGACTTTCCCTTATGTTTTCTTTTCCTATTCTACCTTGTCCTTTTCTGACCATATTTTATATCTCGAAAGTGTAACACTGGCCACTTTAAGTCATTCCTTTTAGGCCTATTATCTTTGCAGTATTTTTTATACTTGGATCATTCGAGGTTATATCAAGTCTTGTATTATAACATGATAGTTGTATTTTCATGGGATTGCTTTATCAATCTGGTAAGGGAATGGACTAGGGATATAAATGGTTATTAGCGTCCTAGAAAAAGAAATAGCTTTTTTAGTTATGGGCTTTTATTTCTTATCATAGTATATTATGAGTGGTTTGGAGATAAAAAACTTACCAAAATGCTCACCACCCATCGTAATCACACTGCTCTCATCATATTCATCATAAAACTCAATGATGGCTATGTCCATCAAGCTTTACAATATTCGTCTAAAGGCTTCACAACCTTGGATCGAATGTTCAACCATTCTTCTATGGTACTTGTAAAATTGGTTAAGGCTTTATGACTTTAACTGTCATCCAAAAATAATGGTTGAATCATGCCTATTTTACACAAATAGTCATACACATGTATAAAAGGGGTTTTCACTTCATCCACTCATCTTTTGATCCTCACATCTTTTCCATTACCCACCATATTAATCTTCCTTTCAATGTGATCTAACAAAGAGTTTTCATTGACACTTGGCTTAAATTTGGTATCAAAAGTTAAGAGCTCATCATTTATCAAACCTTGCACTTTATGTTTAAGTGTCTATTGATTTTTGGTAAAATATCCTGTAACACTATAATGATAATCACATTTAGTGTTAAGGTTATACCAACTCAGGTAAGGTGGCTTTAATGATGTCACGTAGGCAGCAATAGGTGGCCTCTTAACAACTGAGGGTATAAAATGAATATAAGACATGAAAATTGGGTTGAAATGAGGTCTTTCCCAAATGTTATTATTTTGTGAGTTTTTTTAGTTGTTGTTTTGGTGGGTTGGTTTGGTGAATGGTCAAATTAAAGGTACGAGGTGTAATTGGATGGTTGAGGATTAAATCTTGGTCTATGTGGTGATTATTGAGATGCTCGATAATAATATAGTTGCTGAGAAATTTGATTGGTAACAGGGTAATAAGAAAGGTATGGTGGGTTTGAATTATATAAAATGAAAATATGGTATAAGGGATTTTCGTAAGTATCTACATATGTCTCATGTTTCTTCTTTTTTGAATTTGTTATCTTCTTTTTGGGCCTTTCAATTTTGTCACTTTTAATGGCTATCATTTCTCTTGAAATTATTATATCAATGAACTTTTTTGTTGCATTGCCCACCAACTCATCATAGTATGGAGCTTTCAGTATGTTGACAAATAGCACAGTTATCTCCTTCTTAGTTAGTGATGGTTAGACATGGGCTGTCGCATCTCTCCATCGATGTACATATTCTTTAAAGGTTTCCATTTATTTTTTCTCTATATTTTGTAATGAAAACCTATCAGGGGCCATATAAAAAACATGCTTATATTGGGTAATGAAAGTTTTGGCCAAGTTTTTTCATGAATAGATTTGGTTCTGATCTAGCTGCACGTACCATCTTACTGTCAATCCAATTAAACTGTATTGAAAATAGTGTATCAGGAGTTTACCATTTTGGGTATGACCATTCATCTTTTGACAGAATATGGTAAGGTGAGCAGAATGACATCTTGTTCTATTGTATTTTTCAAAATCTAAGGTTTTAAATTTTGCCATGATGACAAAGTCATGTACTAGGCTAAGCTCATTAGTGTCAATAACCCCATAGATATAATTACCTTTTATGACTTTGAGCCTTTTTTTCAAGTTTATCATACTTATTTCATATTTTTTATTTCATAATGGGCTCTGACATTTCACAAGACCTCTCTTATTCAACTGGGTTATCAAGATTTGATACTACAGTGGGGTCAGTTGGGATAGATCCCGGATTCGTATTCAAGTGGATCTATTATTGGCTAGTAGACTGATTGACATAAGGGTATGGTTGTACACTTGGTGGTTGTACGTTTATGCCATGAGGAGTTTGAACTTGAGCTTGAGGCCAAGTGAATCCCATAGGGTATAATGGCTCATTCGTATTAACTTCTTCCTCTAGCCTTAATGCACTAGCAACCTTTTTACCTTTCAATGAACTAGACAATAACTATCTTAATCCAGCCATTTGTGCTTTGGTACTTTGTTGCATCCACTGCAACAAATTTGACAATTTGTGACACTTTTTCTAAGTGATGCATTATATTTTATCACGTAAAGTATGAAAAAGGTAACAAAAAATATATTTCATCACCTTTTTATTATGTTTTGATATTTTATATGACAATATATAAAATCATCACATGATAACATCATCGAAATCTTGCTGCCAAATTTTGCTGCCAAATTTGTTTGGTGGAAAATATTTTTGTGACATTTTTTATTTTAGGCAACGTTATAATTGTCACCAATTTAAAATTTTATTTGTGACAAATTTTTTCTAATAGATTTTAGGTGACATTATTAATTTTTATCATAAATTGAACACTTTAATTAACTATAAATGACATTGCAATTTCGTTACATCAATGTATGGTGTTATATGACGATATTATAAATGTCACAAACTTTTATCACCAAATTTATTTAGTGGAAAATTTTTGTGATGTTTTTTATTTTAGGTGACGTTTACATTTTTTCACTAATTTAAAATTTTATCTGTGATGAATTTTTCTAATAGATTTTAGATGATGTTATTAATTTTTGTCATAAATGTAATACTTTAGTTAACTATTAATGACATTGCAATTTTGTCACCTTTACTTTATGATATTATATGACAATAACATAAATGTCACAAACTTTTACTGTCAATTTTATTTGGTGAAAAATTTTTTGTGACTTTTTTTTATTTTAAGTGACATTATAAATGTGTCACTAATTTAAAATTTTATCTGTGACAGATGTTTTCTAATAGATTTTAGGTAATGTTATTAATTTTTATAGCAGATTGAATACTTTAGTTAATTATTAATGACATTGCAATTTCGTCAAGTCAATTTATAGTGTTATATAATGATAACATAAATGTCATAAACTTTTACCACCAAATTTATTTAATGGAAAATTTTTTATGACATTTTTTTAATCTTAAATAACGTTATAATTTTGTCACCAATTTAAATTTTTATTTGTGACAAATTTTTTGTGATAGGTTTTAGATAACATTATTAATTTTGTCACAAATTGAATTCTTTAATTAACTATTAATGACATTATAATTTCATTACATTAATGTTTTATGTTATATGACGATAACATAAATGTCACAAACTTTTACCATCAATTTTATTTGGTGAAAAATTTTTTATTACAGTTTTTATTTTAGGTGACGTTATAATTTTGTCACTAATTTAAAATTTTATCTATGATGAATTTTTTTGATAAATTTTTGTCACAAATTGAGCACTTTAGCTAACTATTAATGACATCATAATTTCATCACATCAATGTTTGGTGTTATATGATGATAAAATAAATGTGACAAACTTTTACCACCAAATTAATTTAATGAAAAAATATTTTGTAACATTTTAGATTCTAGGTAACGTTATTTATCCATCACTAATAAATTCAAATTAATATATAATTTATAAGTGACGATTCGACTTAGCTTATATATACCTATTATTATGCCTATTTAAGAATATAATTTTTTAATTGAGCATAATTTATTTATGTATTCATATATGAAACTTTTATACTTAAAGAAAATGAATTAAATGTTACATATAATAAAAATTTTAAAATACACATATTATTTATAATTTTAAAAGAAATTTTAAAAATTTAAAAGTTTCTAATTTAAATTTTTTGTTAAAGGAAACTTTTTAAAGTAAAAAATTATTTTTACTTATATATATGTATTAAAATTTTTTCAAAATATTTTTGGAGACACTGCCTTTAAAAATTGATGATACTCTACTCATCCATATCTTATCCAATAATATCTTTACTTAGACATTGATGCTATTGAGATTAAATTTTGTTAATAAACAAATTCATAATTTTATAATGTATAAAAAATAATATCAAAATTGTAACTTTTATATAAAAATTAATTTTAATTCAAGTTTCCCCTAAACTTCTAAACTACATCGTTTTAGTTTTTTTATTAGGTTTTTCACACTCCCTCCAAAATCATGCTAACCATCTCATGGATTGTCTTTTTGCCAAACACGTCCCTCCTTCATACTCTATTCTGCTCTCCTTGTAGTTTACAGGCCACTCTCCTCTGCTTTTTTCAAGACATTGTCGATCAGTAGCAAATTTAATCATTGTTGATCGATTAGAAATGCGCCCAGGTTTGTCTTCATCTTTTTTACACGTTGAGTGAAGCAAAATTTAGTTAATATTTTATTTTAGGAGCAATATGGAGCAAGCAAACAGATTCCAACGAATCTCTGTCTCCATCATTGTCATTGCCAAGGAACCCAGAATTAGAAATAGAACCAACTACTGTAACGACTACGATTGGAAACCTAGTTAACTCTTTCAACAAATAACGAATTTTCAGAGAAGTCACACTCACTCTCCGCATCGATCTTTGCGATGCTTGCATAGAGTTCTCTTTTCTTCGTGTCCATAGCCTCTATTTCCTCCTCAAATCCTTTCGATCCATAGCCCAGTTTGAGTCCTCCATCTTCTCTTTTCCCACACCTAATCCTCCAAGGTTCATAATTTGTAAATACCATTTAAAAAAAATCTCTGGGTTTTTTTTTTCTTTCTTTTTTAATTTGTGTGTTGAATTTATGCCTTTTGGGTGCAGTGGTTCCAATGTCGTTTGAGCATTCATTGATGAAAAATAAGGATGACAAAGCAAGAAGCTTGGATTATATGTTTAGTTTATAGCCAATGAAGATTAACAGTCTTTCCATGGACACAAAAGTTGTTCTAATGCTCAGAGTCTTGGAATGTTGCTATCTACTTCACCTGGAAAGCACTCATTTGGCCCATCAACACAAAGCCATCCCTGTGATTCTATATATACTTCTAAAAAAATGTATTTAGATTTGTGCTTCTATAAAAAGATGACTTGAATTAATGAGTGATAGTTCTTGTTGATGGAAAATGGGAAGAGGGATTGAGAAGTGACATTGGATGTCATTGTGGAATATAGCATAAAGCATGTTACATTGTATCAAAACCAAACAATTAGGGTGTTGTTTCATAGCTGCAATTTACCTGCATTTAACCAAATATTTTGAGGAATATAAATATCAATATGAATGTAATCTTTGAGTACTTGATGTGATACAGGTTTTGATGAATGTGTTATCAACTTAAGGAGTTCTTAAACAAGTTGGTGCATGTCTGGATGCTTTAGTCTCAATAATGTTAGATTCCTCAGCCAATCAAATGGTATTTTTCCCTTATTTGGTTGTGCCAATGTATTTCTTAGCAAAATTCACTAAATTTTAGTATAAATTTATAGTTTAGTTAGTTTCATTTCATTTTTTTGTTGCCAATTTTTATTAATAGCTCTTTATACTAATGCTAATGCTATTGACTTGTTTTACTGCATCATCATAGTTGTATAACCTTGAAATCTATTTTAGCTTGTATAGTTTGTAAATTCATCATGCCATTCTTAAAGCATTTCCATTTTAGTCCTTAAAGAAGTTTAGTTCTCAAAGATGGTGTTTAGCTCTATCAATAGTATATTTGAATGGCAGCAAAAATGTTTTTTTATAACCTTTTGGGCTTTAAAGGAATAGAAGAAAAAACACCTAACTTTACTTCTTTCCTCTTCAATTATGGTTCTTTAAATGATGAAGATATAAGTTGCCAGTTCTCTCCTATGCTTTTTCTACTTTCATACAAGTAACAAGGATTGGTGATTTCTTGCCATTTTACAAGATTAACATTATGGGCTTTTAGGAGTTAATGGTTTTCTCAAATACTAACTTAATATTCCATCAAAATCCTCTCTGATCTGCTAGTCAAAAGCATCTTGAAAGGATGTTGCATAAAGGAAGAATAATTTGTAATAGCTATTGTAATTAGATGTTTAGATTTGCAAAAATCCTTCCACTATTTCCATCTTATAGGTCTTCTTAGAAACTATAGGTGATGGAAACCTAGTTTTGACATTAAAATAGAAAAGGTTTCATGAGGACTGGAAACGTTCGAGTTAACTGTATGTGAGAATAGCATTTTTAAATAATCCTTGAAGCTGAGCAGAGGTTTTATACTAAACTATGTAGCCAAAGAAAGGCTCCCTATAACTTTTTCGCATGATTTCTAGTAATTATATCTTTCATATGTCCATTCCATCTGATGTATATATGCATAATGTTTTTGCTATTATTCCTTAGGATTTTGAAGTATGTAATGCCATTGATGAAGTTGTAGAGCTAATACGAGACAACCAAGTGGATGAAAATCTCATGTACTTGAAAATAGTAGCTGGGATATTTATTTCAATGCCTTGTTCTTATTTTTTAATGCTTCTGTTTATTACCTACTATGTCTACATCCAACGTCTTAAACCCATTGAAAATAAATTAGGAAATGTATTATTTTTTCAATGAAGTTTGCCTATTAATATGTGTAGAAAAAATTGATCTCTGAATACTATATATCTTTTTAATGCCATGTTATGTCTTACTAATTCAGTTTTACTGAAAATGAAAGACCATTCTGATGATAAGGTTAAAATGCAAAGAGTTCTTACTTTTACTCATAAGACATGTAAATGGGAGGGAAAGGTCTCCCATGGTAACCATTCATGAATATGTAAGAAAACTTTTCGGTGAAAATTTTGTTTTTCCTTATCAAAGAGCCCTTGCCCTGTTCTTGTGATTCTTAATTTGATGTGGTTGCTTGTGCTGTGCCTGTGTGTCACTGTTTTATTTGTTTGCATGTTTATATCTTTGTTTAAGTTACTATTATAACTTCTGCCTTTCTATCTTGATTTGGATTATAAAACGTTATTCCTATGATGTAACATATATCAAAGCATGATAATGACATAGGCTCCTTGAAGGCAGGTTCAATTATAATTTTCCCATCATTTATCTGAATTGATTTAAAAATAGGCTTAAGGTAATGGTGATTACTTATTCAAACATAAACCACCCATCTTTTGTCTATTTCCTATTATTAGTACCAATATTGTAGATCAAGAAGTTTACTTGTTAATTTCTTGACAATACCTGTTCTTTAATTCAGGGTAAGGCCTTATTTAAAAATTTCATATGCATAAACTAGATTAGTTTGTGTTTTATATTAGTTTTAATCCTATTGTCTGTACTGTGGTTTGTTTTGATATTTGTTATATTTTATTTATTGTAGCTTCAAGTAACAAAAACTCAGCATCAACATAATCACCTTCGACACAAGATTTGGATTGAGAACTTGACGACAAGATTTCAATGACTACCGATTTCATTGTTATGACTATTTGTTTTTTAAACAATATTATTTCTATATGATTTTAGGATAGACTTTAAAGAATATAATACATTTAAAAATCAATTTAAATATTTGGTGGATTTACAAAAACACTACATTAGATTATTCCACAAAAATGTTTTTATATATAGGATTTAATAACGTTAATTATGTCACTAATACTATGATGATTTATTTTTCATCACTAATATATCATATTTAATCATTTATTTTATGATGATTATAGCCTTTAATGACATTTTTTCATAAATAGCTAACAAAAACTAACATCACAAAAAAGAAAAGCATAATGTGACGTTTGATTTTATTTTCACGTTTGACGTTATCTTACAATCATTTGTGATGATAATTATGTTACCAACACTATGACGATTTACCTTTCGTCACTAATATATCAGATTTTATTATTTATTTTGTGACGATTATAACCTTCAATGATGTTCTTCTTTATAAATAGCTGATGAGAATTAACGTCATATAAAAAAAAGCATAAGGTGATGTTTGATTTTATTGTCATATTTGACATTATCTTATAATCATTTGTGACGATAATTGTGTTACCAAAATTGTGATGATTTACTTATTTTCACTAATATATAAGATTTTATCATTTATTTTATGACAATTATAGCCTTTAATGACATTTTTGTTTATAAATAGCTGACGAAAACTAACATAACAAAAATTAATGCATAAGTTGATGCTTGATTTTATTGTAATAGTAGACATTATCTTACAATCATTGATGATAATAATTTTGTCACTAATATTATGGTGATTTACCATTTATCACTAATATATTAGATTTTCTCATTTTTTTGTGATGAATATAACCTTCAATAACTTTTTTTTTTCATAAATAGCTAACGAAAACTAATGTCACAAAAAAAAATATAGAGTGACATTTTATTTTATTGTCACTGTAGATTTGCAATAGGTGATGATATTTTGTTATAGTCATATTAGACCTTTAGCGATGGTGCAAATGTGACGAATGTCATGACGTTTAATTTTTTTTCATGGAATACATAGGGTGACGAAAAATAAATATTTAGTGACATTATTCTATGCGCCACTAATGATCAAATTTGTTGTAGTGATCTTTATCACCCTTTCTCTTATTTTCTCTTGTACTCTTTTAACTCTTTCAAATCTGACTACGTTCTCTCCCTCTATAACTCGAGCTTGAGAATGAGTATTATATCTATACAAGATTAATTGACTTGGGTTCTTTGGCTTCACTATACTTGAACCTTAGTTTATTAATCATGAATTATATTGCATGCTATAATATCATTGTTATTGTTGTTAGCATTTGCCTTTATTAAAATGCATGTATGGAATGAAAATAATGCAAATTGGGGTATTGTTTTGGTTCAGTCGAAACAAAAAGAAACTTTCATTAACCATGGAAATCTTTATATAGCATCTAATCATCCTTGCATTAAAATCATAAAAACATTTGATTTGAGCATATTGCTCCCTAGCCTCACATATAAAGTTTAATAATCTTTGACTGTGGCCTTGGATCAGTAAAATCTCTCGTTCTAATGGTTTTGCTTTTTCAACCATGTTGTTTACTTTTTGGACAGCCTTGTAAATTTGAGCGATCAAATGTTTTATGTATTGTCGTCTCCTTAAGCTTTTCATTATTCACATTTCTTGAGCATCCACTTTCATATTACAAGTGTAGGCCCAATAGTATGATTATTGGTCAACTAAAGCTTCAAGCTCATTAATTCTTGCTCAAAAGCTTTTTTTTCATTTTGCAAATCAAAGTTCCTATTATGTTCTTTATTTAGTTCAACCTTTAGCTTTTCTTTTTTTTTTTGGCACTTGGCTACCTTTTCAAAAGCTCTCAAAAACTTTTCTTTCCATATATGCTATTCTTTGGTGAGTGCAGAGATCATTTCCTTGTTTTCTCAAGCTATGTTCTTCTAATACTCCACAATCTCTCTTAATTTTCTCATATCTTTCTTGGATCCCCTTGAAGGTCTAATGTCTGACCTCAATCTCTCATTTTATTGATGAAAGTCTTACAAATCTTCTTTCAATACCTTTTGTTCCTTGGTCAACTTCTGTATTGCATCATTTTTATCATCAAATCATATCTCAATTGGTTGATCTGACCTATTATTACCATTTTCTCTTTCTTTAATGTTTTTTTATAATCTTGAACTCTTGTTAGGTGATCTCAAAAGTCGACAGTACCAGCCCTGAAATAGAAGTAGGCAACTTATTTGAAACATCAACTAGTAAAAACTTAACTTCATTAACCTTTTTCATTCTCCATACAAGGTAACCTTCTGTAATATTATCTGTAAATCTAGCTGAGCTCATTCGGTTAACCTGCTTCTATACCTTAATGACTTCATGGACCCTTTTCACATAACCAGGTGCCCTATAATCAAATTCGAGTGAATTGAGTCCATGAGTCATAGAGATGAACTATCGTAAATTGTATTGTCTTTGAACCATAAGAGATGCATAACTCATTGCCCCTATATTTCTAACAAAGATACTTATGACTCATCTCTACAACTATACAAGATGGTCATAAAAAATATCTATGGTGCCTTTAATGTTACATTCTCATTGGTAAGCTCTAGAAAGAACAACATTCATTGACTTTTTGTCTAATCTCTCTACCATTCCTTAGCAACAAACTCCTTAATGGGAACAAAATAAATAGAGAATGACCAAAATGATATATTTTTTCTTTAAAAATGACTTTTAAGCTAAATAAAAAATAGTTGAGTACATCTTATAAACCATCCCTCACCATTCCTTTGACAAAAATTAAGCAATCTAATGGTCTCTGCTAAAATAGTTGGTGAAAGATTTATACCTTTATCTAATTGCTCAAAAAATTTGACCACTAATGCTTCTATATATCCTAATATCTTAAGAAATATCATCAATCCATACACGACCAAAGTAAATACATCCAACCCTTGATCAGTATCAATATGCTTCTTTATATGTTCAATCAAAAAAGCTGATGGAATAGTCTCAACCCTACTCTTTTTCTTTTTATGCTTGTCTATCTCTTCGACCCCTATTTGCATAATCTTGGCTAACTTCTTTATATATAGTCTTTTACTCCTTCTAATAGATCTTATCTCGATTAATAGACTCTATTCGGAGTAAAGATGAATATTTTTCAATAATAGAAGCTAAGTTTTCTTGGTTGAACATAAAACATCTATAAAATGGATCTCATAATTATACCGCAACTCTAATTAACTGTTCATCGATCTTTATCGACATAAGTAATGCCACATCCCCATATTTCTTGAAAAAAGATTCCATTTCTTTCTATTCTCTACTACTTCCAAATAACCTCTAATTCTAATGTGTCATTTTGATTAAAATCCACATACATTGATTGTGACAACGTTAATAAATGACCATTTACTAAATAGTCCTTTTTTTTTTCTAAGTACTTTTTAATTAGCTTTTAACCTCTAGGTAGTTCTTACATATGAATGATATCACTATAGGTTTCATGAGAGTTTTTCTTGCTAAAGATTAGCCTAAAACAATATCCTCCTAAGAAATGTCGTACCTATATGATGCATGCAACAAAATTGAAGGCTACAAAAGAATTAAACAAGTAAATAATGTTAATAAAATAAATATATAAATAAATAAACAAACAAGTATAGTATATGACAGAACCAAATATACATAATGTCCTAGTTTTAGGTAATTTTCTCGAAAAGGATGGCATGGTTCTATCCTAAGGCTGGGCCTTACAGCTCACTATATGTTAGGTTAAGATTTATGCATTTAAAGGTTCCCTGACTATTCCTCACATCATCATCCATTATAGACTAGTTAGGTTCCTCGATCCTCACCTATTACGAGATACTAACGAAAAAAATTTAATCTGAATGAAAGTATTTCAATAGTAAATACGGAGGATATCACCTCACGATAGTGTAACTACTTTACTTCCTTCTAAAAGAAAAAGAATCTGGGTCTAGAGCTTATGCATACAAGTGAATATACAAAGTGTTTGCAAAGAGATATTTTGATTAACAACATAAGAAAGAAAAAATGAATTATAAAACCAAGGTAGAATGTTAACAGGTAAATTTTTTTTATTTTTTTATAATTATTATTATAAACTTTCCCAACGGAGTTGCCAAGCTATCGTAATAGTTTTAGGATCGCTAGATAAAAAAAATTTTAAAATAAAAAGTCACCACCAATCTTTTTTAGGATGTGATTGGCTAACCGAAGTTTATCTTTTTAATAAAACTATAAAAGTGGGTCTAAAGTTTATCAAAAAGATAAATTTCAATTGATAAAAAATCAGGTTAGGCTTGGAAGTCAATTACGTATGGGGCAAGATTAGCACCTCCACAATGCTTATACATTAGTACCATTTAATCATGCGTTACTTTCGATGTTGGATGAAATGGTTTCGATTTGAATTTAATACTAATTTGTTTCATTTAAAAAAAATATTTTTGCTAAAATTCTCTATTTAGAAATATTGAGAAAATCTTTAAGTTAAAGAATTACCTTAAAATTCTTCAACATCTAGGTAGAATTTAAAATAACTTTTTTTGCTTAAGATTTAATGTAATATTCCTTAAAATTAAAATAACACTCTTTATAGAAGATGATTATTGGTGACCTTCTAACATCTAAGCAAAGTATCAAAAATTATTTCCTTCATAATGTTATTTTTATTTTATTTTATAATATCATAAATTTAAAATATGTATTCTTTGTTTTTGGGTAAAAAATATATTGTATATAAGAAAGTAAATGATAATATTATCAGGTAGCAAATAAAAATTAAAGACAGAGAAATGCAAGTTGAGTGCCAACAATAATATAATGACATATGGATGGTAATGGATGTTATGCAAGATGATGAAATACAATTTAAAATTGGATTTTTAAATATAATGAGACCACATTGACTCTCTAATATTTAGATAGAGCTTAGGTGTGACTATTTATATTTAAAATCTCATTTTATTATTTGTTTTAATCCCATTGTTAAGGCTAATTAAGGATTTGGATGAAAAACTTATGAAATAAAGTTTCCTAAATACCCCATCATCTAAATGGTATTCAAAAATAAATTACTTCATTTAAGGTTTTCGCATGTATCTTTAGAGTTTCAGAATGATTTTGAATATGGTATAGGTTAAGATTTTAAAATTCGATGTCTTTTGGGTAATGATTCGGGATTGTGTACCAAATTTAGGTTTTTAGGTTTTGAATTTTAAGAATTAGAGTTTTAAGTTTTGGATTTTAGGGTTTTGGTTTGAGTTTTGAAGGTTTATGGTATTGGATTTAGGGTTTTAAGGTTTTAAAAGTTTTTAATTTTAGGGTTTGAAGGGATTAGGGTTTTGATTTTAAGGTTCGAGGTTTAGGGTTTTAATTTTAGGGTTTAAAAGTTTTAGGGTTTTAATTTTAGGGTTTGAAGGGTTTAAAGTTTTAGTTTTAGGGTTTTAATTTTAGGGTTTAGAGGGTTTAGGTTTACATTTTAAGGTTTAGAGAGTTTAAGGTTTCGATTTTAGGGTTTGAGGTATAGAGTTTTAATTTTAGGGTTTAAAGGGTTTAAGGTTTTGATTTTAGGGTTTGGAGAGTTTAATTTAGGGTTTAAAGAGTTTAGGGCTTTAATTTTAAGGTTTAGAGGCTTTTAAAGTTTTGATTTTAGGATTTGGAGGGTTTTAGGATTTTGATTTTTGGGTTTGGGGTTTAGAGTTTTGATTTTAAGATTTGGGTTTAGGGTTTTGATTTTAGGGTTTAAAGGGTTTAAGGTTTCGATTTTAGAGTTTGAAGGGTTTTAGGGTTTAAAGAAAATAGGAACATCTCTAAAAATCCTCAACATCTATGTGAATTTTTGAAACAAGTTTGGTTTTTATAATTTTTGAAAATTAATTTTAAAATTTTTTCATATATTTTTATTTTATAACAGTTTATTATTAATAATATTATTAATATTTATTGATTTTTTTAATAATTCTTTAATATCTAGGTGGAATTATCATTATTTAAAACACGATCATATTTCCTCTAACATTTAGACAAGGAAAATTTCCTTATTACTAGTTTATTTGATAATAATTATATATATATATTTTATTATTTTGTTATTTTTTATTTAACACTTTGGTTATTATTCTTTTTAAAAAAATTAAAAAGAATCAAAAGTTTTGAAATCAATTTTTTTATTGTTGTTATTATCATTATCATTATTATTATTATTATTTTTTTATTATTATAAAACAACAAATATTTATTCTAATAAATTTTAAAAGTTTTTAAATATGTATAAATAATAATAATAAAGCTAAAAATGATATAAACAATATATATATATAATAAAAATAAAAAAAATATTTTTACCTGAATTAGACCGGTCAACAATCCAATCAATGTTAGTTCGGTTGTTCGGCAATTTAGTCTAGTTTGGTTGAATTGGTTCAAGACTGTTGAAGGAGATGGGTCAATAAGTTGGGTTACGCGGATCTCGGGAAAGGTCATGGGCATGCGTGGATCCTTCTTTTACCTAAAACGAAGTTGTTTTGGGGTTTTTTATATATATAAAAGTCAACTTTTTTTCAACCCATTTCTCCTTTCTCTTCAAAAAAAATTTTTTTCTCTCAATTCTCGTCGACTTAAAACCCAAAAAACAGCCATGCAACACCGATTGCTATTCGCCGGAAGTGGTTGTCGATGACAAAAAAATACCAAACTTTTCCCAAAAAACTCTTTTCAATCCTCGGAGCTTGAATCCACCCTTCTTTTTATAAGAAATAGTCTCGATCGGTGTAGATCAAAGCTTAAAGTTATGGTGTTCCTTAAAAAAAAACTAAAATTGATTTTTTTTTGTTTTTACAAGTAGCTCGACGTTAATGGTTCCTTCTTATGAGGAGGACTGTGTTGTTTTTATTTTTCTTGTTTGCTTTCTGATTGGTGCTAAACGTCTTTAGGTACGGGGTCTGAGTCATCTAGGGTTCATCTAGGGTTGAGGGTGCCTGGTGAGGGTCTCATGAGGTATGTGGAGGCTGGGACTTTGAGGGTTGGAATGTGTGAAGGCTAGGTTATTTAGGCGTGGGAGCTTGGGGTTTTTTGGGCATCCGAGAGACTTAGGGTATTTTGGTGTGAGAGAGCTGGTCCAAGGATAGAGCTAGGTGCTTTAAGGGGCTGGGTGTTTGAGAGGTGGTTGGAATAGGTGCCTAGCTCAGCATGGGTGCTGGCATGGTAAGGCTGATGGTTCAGGATAGTTTAGACCGGTGAGGTGCAGGCCTCTGGGTGTAGGTTCCATAGGTATGGTGCAATGTAGGGCAAATAGGTAGGTTGGTAAGGTATGGTCGGGGCTGGGAATGGTGGTGGCAAGAGTAGATGAACAGGCTGGTGTTGTGCACGTACCATGCCTGTCCCTATCCCAACTTTTTTTTTCTTTTTTTTGTTTTAAAAAATGAAAACTTTTTTTAATTAAACCAATATTATTATTATTATTTTTTACTATTATAATTAATTAATAATTTTAATATTAATAAACAAAAACTAAAAACAAGATTTCATCCAACAGACTCTGACAAAATTCGGTGTCTACACAAACAAATAACAATAAGAAAACAATTAATACATGTCTTCAAGCAGAGTAATATACAGCCTCTTATCTAGATCTGAAGAAGTCGGTAACCCTTTGTTTGCCCCTTAATCCTTTGCTTAGTTGTCCTTTCTTTTTTTTGTTTAATTGGTGGATCATTGGCTAATTTTAAATTGATGTACTGCTCCATCAATAAATCACCCATCATCGATGTTGGAGGTAGCCAATATGGTTTTATCAAACTGTATTTGGGGTGAACTTGAACCTTATGGTTTGGCTGACCTATATAGTGGATCATGCTATATCAGTTCTGATAATGACCTGATATGTACATCACTTTTACTGGATCTTGTCCTAAAACCACTTTAATGGAAAGTACTCTTTGCATAACGTCCCATCATCTGATCCATATAGAACAAAAATATTCCATTAGTATTCCAATAACACCAAGAAAAAATAAATATATATAATATTACTTTAGTAATGCAAGATTAAATGAAATTAACAAAATAAGGGCTTATGCACAGCATCTAGTTTTAAAAAACTTTTATTTTCACATTTGGCATGAGGACACCTAATCTTCCTTTAACTAATAAAGTTTGGTTAAGAATAAGCATATGCAATAAATTCTTCCACACCATCGCAGAACTTTTGAGTCATGTATCTATTTATATCTAAACGAGAGTACATTCAAGAGCGATTTTTATCCATTATTGAATCCTAATTGAATTGAAATATGAGCAATTAAAGTCATATAAAGTGTTAGACCTTTGTATTGTTAAACTTTTTTATTGATTGACCATAAGCTATTATTGTTATACTAAACAAAAATATCTAAATGATAATATAAGATAATTATTGGTCTACTTTAACAAATAATCCATCAATGGCACAAATGATCTTGCAAAAATTTATCATACATATTACAAGACAACACATTCACAAAAAATTATTATTAGTTTTAATGATATAATTTTACCTTTGATCTTGGCCTTCTTAGTGCAATTTCATCGATTTTGAGAAAAATATATTTAATCGAAACACTTCTACGTACGAAACTTATTCTACTTTCAAAGTAGTTGAAATGGAAAAATTAAGTTAGTATGATGAAAATTATTAAAAAATCATATTCATTACAGACTAGACATCCATCTAAACCCATTTTCATAACACACATTCATGGATAAATTATGAAAAAGAATAATAAAATAGAACAATTTAATTTATTTATATTAAATTTGATCTATACAATCAAACCATAATATTTTAATGATTAGTAATATATAAATTTCACTAAACTATCAAATATATAAATTATTTCAAAACAAATATAAATCTTAATAATATATAACTTATTTCAAGATGATCATTGGCTATTAGTAATATATGAATTATAACCTCAAATTAATATAAATAATTTTTATATCTATAATTATTATTAAAATTTAGAAAATATTAAATATAAAACATCCATACAAATATATATATAAATATTAATACACTTTAGACCCAAATTAACCAACCCTAAATCTTACACATCTAAAAGTTAATAAATATATAATTTATTTATATTAAGTTTGATCAATACAATCAAACCACAATATTTCAATAATCAGTAATATATAAATTTCACTAAACTATCAAATATATAAAATATTTCAAAACAAATATAAATCTTAATAATGTATCACTTACTTCAAAATGAGAAAGCTATTAGTAATATATAAATTATAACCTCAAATCATTATTAATTTTTTTTAATTTTTATAATTATTATTAAAATATAGAAAATATTAAATATAAAATTTCCATACAAAATTATATATATAAATATTAATACACATACAACTTAAATTAACCAACCCTAAATCTTACATATCTAAAAGTTAATAAATATATAACAAAACCCAACAAATATCAATAAAACTTTCACAAATAAAAAATAAATAACTCAACAAATTAAAATAAAAACCCTAAAACTAATACTAAAAATAAATCCAAACAAAAATTAACAATACGCAACATTAATACTTAACAAAAAATCCAATAAAAATATATCACCAACAAATTTTAACAAATATATAACCAAAACCTAAATAAATTTTAACAAACATAAAACTAAAACCCAAATAAATTTCATCAAATAATTAACTAATAAAAACTCAACACATTGATAACCAAAACCTAAACAAATTTTAATAAATTTATAACAAAAAATTAAATCCTAAACTCAATAAATAAACTCAACAAAAAAAAAACATAAAATAAACTCATTAAAAAGAACTCACCGGAATTAGTTAGGGGACAAGGTTGCTGCATTGACAGTAAAGTGATAGCGGGGAAAAAGGGAGGGAGAGATAAGGTGGCGGTGATGGTGGTAGGGAGAAAGGGAAGGAAGGGGAAAGAGGTAGAGTGTGAGAAGGGAGGGGAGGGGAGGGGAGGGGATAATTAGGGATTTAAAAATTTGAAGGCAAAGTTAAAGGGCCGACGATGAGGGGGAAAGTGGGAGAAGGGAGGGGAGGAGGAATGGGATAATTAGTTGAAGGGCCGATAGTTTGAGAGTTTTGAAATTTTTAATTTTAACGACGATTTTATCAACAGAATTTTTCATCGGTAATAAAAAAATTTTGACTTTTATTAACAGTTTACTGATGAAATTTCTATTAATAATGTCCAAAAAAAAATTTTAAATTTTTTTTACAATGAATTTTTTCATCAATAAGTAAATATGTGGCTAAAATTGGTAGCAATTTAGGCAAGACTTTTAGCTATGGATTACTTATGGATTTTATTCCACCAATAAAATTCGTCAATATTTCATCAATAAACGTGTTTTAAAAATTCTGTTGGTATTCCATCGGTAAATCTGTCTATAATAACCTTTTTTTTATAGTGGTGTTAGATTCCAATAGAGACTTAAAAAAAATAAATGATCAACAAATAACTAGCAAATTAAGCATGAGAAGTTACTCATGCTTGTAAAAGGGTGGGCACTCAAACTAGAAAATAGTAACATTGAAAAAAACCTAAATTTTGAAAATTAAATGAATGTTACTATTGAAGAATATTTTTGTTGAAATAAGAACAAACCTGAAAAACAATCTCCTATGATGTAAGTATTGTGCTGGGTAAATGGTGAAACTCAAACTGGATCTGCAACAAAATTCCTTATGACAAAAGCTTTGTGTTTGTAAAAGGATGATATTGAGATTGAACAAACAAGCAAAAACGAAAAAAAAAAAAACTAATTACAGAATTTAATATGAGTGCCTATTAGTTTTTTGGGAGGAAGCCAAATGCATTTTCGAACATCAATGATGTTTTTATAAAACATTAAAATCAATTAAATTGATTCTAAATGAAATTTGATGAAATCAACTACAAACTGTAATAGGTTACTGATTTAATAATCAGATACTTTGAATCTGAAAAGAATCGATTGATATTCCATTTTCTCTTCAAAGGTAAACAAATATGTAAGTTGATCTTAATTATTGAAGAAAATCAAATGGTCTTTTAGATAAAGTGGAAGCATTAAAGAGGATTAATGGGTTTGGGTTTTTTTTTTTTTTTACAAATATGTAGATGCATTGCAAGCTTCCATAAAATAAAGATACAAATGCATTTAATGATGAAGATACATATATGTTTAATGATGAAGTAAAAGCCAAAGATTCTCCATTTTACACCCAAAGTATTTAAAACTCTTTAGCTAGTTTATTAATTGAAGAAAAAAAATTAATAAATGCAAAGTAAACATAAGGGTAGAAAACAAAAGAAAAAGGATACTTAATGGACTTGACACATATAATAATGATGAATTGTACCTGATATGAATAGTGATAGAAGGCAATCGGTTTATGTGGAATTTATGTAGCATTATTTACGTATCACCATTTTAGGCAATAGGAGATGAAAATATATATATGTTAGATTATTGCTAAAAAAAATTTTATAGTTGCAAAAGTAATATTTGTAGCAGCATATAACATAGTTGATAAGAAAAAAAATCAGTAGGAAACGGGGACTGATGGCCAGGCAGTGGGCCTGGGGGAGGGGGGTGCCAACAAAAGTACAAATAGAGGGGCAAAAACATAAAGAGCATTAGGTGGGTAAGATTAGACTTGAGAGATACGATAGCTTGGGGCGTTGGGCATGGGCCCTTGCTTGGTGAATGACCCAATGGACTTTCATGAATCTACAGGAATGTCTTCTTTCGTAAAAAAATCCTTGTTTCTTGTTTAGCATATTCCTTCCACGCGAATTAATTAATTGTCATTTGACTTTTTGGGGTGCTAGTTCTAATTTTCTATACCTTTAATTTCAATTTCACACCCTATTACATAAAGTTTAACAAAATCTATGTTCCAAAGAAAAGAAAGGATTCTATAATCATGAAAAGATAAAATAAATGAAAATTTTTTTAGAGGTTTTATGGGGTTAAAAATCATGGTAATTATAAATTTCTAACAAGTAATAATCAAGTTATGTTTGGAATTTCTATTATTCTTATAATAATAATAATAATAATAATAATAATAAAATATAATAATATTGTAATTTGGGGAAAGAAGATGTGGCAGTAGCGTAATAATAGAAAGGGGAAGGGGTATTGATTGGATTGCGCAACGCAAAAAGGAGTGAAGTTGGTTTGGTGGTATCGATCGCCCAACCCAATTCAAAGCGGCGCAGTTTGCAGTGTGAGCGAGTAGTTGAGATATAAAAGGGGAGTTCACCCTACCCAAACGCAACAATCAGCAAGCATCTATCAGAGCAACAGCTACTGTTCTACCCATTTTTAAATCACCAAGAAAGAAAATGGACTCTGATTTCGGCATTCCCAGAGAACTTTCCGATCTTCAGAAACTCCGATCTCAATACCAACCACAGCTCCCTCCATGCCTTGAGGTCCCTCCCTCCCTCCCTCCCTCCCTCTCTCTCTCTCTCTCTCTCTCTCTCTCTCTCTCTCTCTCTCTTTTGGGCTATTTTCATGTCATTTCTTTGCTGCTTAGATCTTATATCTATCGATGGTTATATTATGATTCTAATAATTACTTATATGTTAACAGATCTCCGTCTCTTTCTCTTCCGCTTTCAATACCATTCTTGCTATTGCTAAATTCTAATCACGATTCACGCATCGCATCTTTCTAATCTTATTATTATTATTATTCCGACACATAGTGTCCAAATTTCTGTTTTTCCTCGTGTTCATATAATAGAATTTCTACATATACATTCACTGTTAGTAAGTATGGTGCTAAGTAATGATAATGTCAATACCCGTGCTGTGCTGAACTGCTGATGAGTCATGACTCATGCACTTGCAATTCCTTTTTGGGACCAAACCAAATACTAGTACTTTTGCTGCCAACAAACAGCTTTTTGAATTGGTTAGATTTACTCGTATCTTAGGCCGACCTCTCTTTCCTTATAGTAATTCGCTTTTGCATGCCCACTAATTAGATTTGACCAGCTATCACGCCACTATAGACTAGACACCCACTTGCTCTTATTTTCTTCTTTCCTTAATCCTCATTTTTATTTTCTGTACACTCCGTTTCCTGTAATTTTGAATATCATAGATAAAAATGAATTACAACATGACTAGCAATTTATTTCATGATTCAGGGAACTACTGTCAGGGTTGAGTTTGGTGATGCCACTACAGCTTTAGACCCAGCTGATGCTCATACCATTGCCCGTGCTTTTCCACATACTTATGGCCGCCCCTTGGCTCACTTTCTCAGGGCAACTGCAAAAGTACCTGATGCTCAGATTATAACTGACCATCCAGCTATTAGGTGCTTATTTATATCACACTTCATGATTTTTTTCCCTTCCACTTTTAAGGGTCATTTTTAAAGCAATTGCCTTTGCTTGTTGCATCATTTTCTTCGTCCTTAGCACTTTCTGTGGAATTATTGGCCTTGATTCATGGATGTATGCCATATGTATAAAAAAATTTTTTTTTTCTTATTTGTCTAATGACCCTAACCTTCTTAAATAACAGGGTAGGACTTGTCTTTTGTGGGAGACAATCCCCTGGTGGGCATAATGTCATATGGGGCCTCCACAAAGCTCTCAAAATCCACAACCCTAACAGCACTTTGCTTGGCTTTTTGGGTAAGCTGCATTCTTAGTTTAAAAGATGTTATACAACCAGTGCGACAATAAGCATACAAGTGCACACACTCGCAACACATACATAATTATATATACACCGTAGATACGTACATGTCCATAAATAAATAGTGCGTTCCCTTGATGTAAATGTATCTGTTCTAGAAAACTCTTTCTAGTATATATTATGGCTACTCTCCTTATATATTCCACATGTTATGATGTGCATAGTTTGTTTTTACTTTTTCTATTACTCCATTACTATACCAGTGTATGTTTTTGCTTTCTTTTCTCTATGTGACAATTGATTCTTTTTCTGCTTCTGCTAACAGGTGGTACTCAAGGTTTATTTGCACAGAAAACTCTAGAGATTACTGATGATGTTCTTTCAACCTACAAAAATCAAGGTAGGTGCTTTCATGAAGCAATGTTATCTAAAAAATCTTTGATTTCATATGGCTCTGTAATCTAACAAACTGTAAAATGTGTTTGCTTGACAAGGTGGTTATGATCTTCTGGGACGAACACAAGATCAAATTAGAACAACTGAGCAAGTTAATGCTGCACTAACTGCATGCAATGATTTGAAGTTGGATGGCCTTGTCATTGTTGGAGGTGAATTTAATTTTCAAGATTTTGTAAACATGTTATTGTAAATAATTAGAAGTTACTAAGTAAGAGTTCTACTTGGTTTGTAGGTGTAACTTCAAACACAGATGCTGCTCAACTTGCTGAAACATTTGCTGAATCTAAATGTCTAACAAAGGTAACCTGCTTGACAAGATTCTCTGTACCATAACAGTTATTTAGGTGCATCTGTCTCTGTTATAATTGGTGGTTTGCCACAGTACCTTGAATTGTGTCTAATGTTTGCAGGTGGTTGGTGTTCCTGTTACACTGAACGGAGACCTCAAGAATCAATTTGTGGAAACTAATGTTGGTTTTGATACAATATGCAAGGTATTAATCTTAAATGTTTAGGAGTTTACACTGCAGTAGGAGTTAAAGAAAATTTAAGGAGAAAAAACAATAAGCACATTGGGGAATGGTTGACTTGAGCATAGAGCACTATTGCCTTTGACATTGGGTTATTTTATGTCTTGCTATTTCTTTTATATTATGGCATGTCAGATGGACTCCCTGGTATTCTAGTATGGTGTTTTGTACTCATTCTCTTCGCATTACATGCAGGTTAATTCCCAGCTCATCAGCAATGTCTGCACTGATGCTCTCTCGGCAGAGAAGGTAAGTTGTTTGCATCCTAAGATGGTATCTCCTGGAATCTATGTTGGCATCCGGTCATTCAAAGTTTTGAAAGAAGCCAGTAAGAGCTGTAGACTAGTTTGGTTATAGCTTTCTATTGCCTTACACTGGCTTATTTTCTTTTTCAGTATTATTACTTTATCCGTCTTATGGGAAGGAAGGCATCACATGTTGCCCTGGAATGCACCCTCCAATCTCATCCAAATATGGTCAATTTTTTGCTTGCTAGTTCTATAATTACATATAGCTACCATAAAGATGTCTATTTTTCATTTCTTAACATTTGATATATTTTTAACAGGTAATTCTTGGTGAAGAGGTGGCTGCATCAAAGCTTACTCTTTTTGACATAACAAAGCAAATTTGTGATGCAGTTCAAGTCCGAGCAGAGCAAGGTCAATATTTCAAGTTGCTTTTTAATTTCATGTTAGAAAGAGCTTCGTTGTCATTGTTGTTTTCTGACCTTGTGTAATTGGACCAGACAAGAACCATGGGGTCATCCTTCTGCCTGAAGGGCTTATAGAGAGCATTCCTGAAGTGTATGCGCTGTTGAAGGTAGCTAATGTTTAACAGTGACTCTTCTCTAATTCCCTTCACATCCCTCTCGTTCTCAAGGGTAGAGGCTTCTTCTTATTTGAAGCTTCAATTTGACATTAACCTGTGGTTAAGTTGATGATTTTTACTTCAGGAAATTCATGGTTTGCTCAGGCAAGGTGTTTCTGCCGAAAAAATTTCATCTCAACTCTCACCTTGGACAGCTGCATTGTTTGAATTTTTGCCACCTTTTATAAGGAAACAGGTGCTGGTTCTAATTTCCTTTAATTCTTAATGATTAAAGATAAATCTATACCATTTAATGAGCTTAATGAGTGATGATGCCATGGTAATGTCACAGCTTCTCCTCCATCCTGAATCAGATGATTCTGCACAGTTGTCACAGGTCACTAGCTTGAGATATACTTACTTTCTATACGAGAAGAATCTATCAGATCTTTCAAATAACTGATATCGGTTCTGTCTACTCTTCCAGATTGAGACAGAGAAACTTCTGGCACACCTTGTAGAGAATGAAATGAATAAGCGCCTGGTAGGCGATAGTATTCCCCTTTTTGTTTTACAACCATGTCTTTTTTTTCTTTCTTGTTGACTCTAAGCTAAACTTTTCAAAACATTAAATGAGTGGCACAAAAAAGAAAACCATAACTCTTCCCCAAAAGAGCACTTTCCAAGTAACAAGTTCTTCTGCCTGTCTCCCAACATTTTCCGGAATGTTGTAATAATATTCCATTGAATCATTTTTAGTTAACTGTCTATCCTTATTGGGTTCCAAATTATGATTCTTTACTCACTGATTTCCCTCCTGTTGTGAGCAGAAAGCAGGCACTTACAAGGGGAAGAAATTTAATGCTATCTGCCACTTCTTCGGCTATCAGGCTCGTGGATCCTTACCATCAAAATTTGACTGTGACTATGCCTATGTATGCTACCATCAAAGCATTGTTATGTCTCCTTTGCCTTTGTTAATTTTCTCCTTTTATTAATACTATTACATATTCACAGGTTCTTGGACATATCTGCTATCATATTCTTGCAGCTGGTTTAAATGGTTACATGGCAACTGTAACTAACCTAAAGAATCCAGTGAACAAGTGGCGCTGTGGTGCTGCACCTATTACAGTTGAGTTTTTTATTTGCTTACAATAATCCATGGTATGGACATCAAAATACGACGACTTTTAATCACAATTTCCTTTCCCTCGCTGGGAGCATCCTTCCCTCTCATCTACCTTTTCATTTTTTTACTTTTTTGCTTTCTTATAGGCAGCCTGCCCATTTTGTTTCCTGACATATGCTCTCTATATGGCTTGACTTTGATTGCATTTGGTAAATCTTAGGCAATGATGACTCTGAAGCGCTGGTCTCAAAATCCCAATGCCTTGTCAATTGGAAAACCTGCTATTCATCCAGCTACTGTGGATTTGAAAGGCAAAGCGTATGAGTAAGTGTCATTCATTGCTTAAGTTGTAAGTGAAGCAGTGGCGATTCTAGATTTTAGGCATTCATTCTAATTTGTGTATGGCTATGATTCCAGGCTGCTGAGACAAAATGCAACAAGGTTTTTGCTGGATGATATCTACAGAAATCCAGGACCTCTTCAGTTTGATGGTCCTGGTGCTGATGCTAAGGCTGTAACCTTATGTGTTGAAGACCAGGATTACATGGGCCGCATCAAGAAACTACAGGAATATCTTGACAAGGTGTGTAATTTTCTGTTGCCTTTCAGTTGTGCAGAATTGTTCTTTTGGTTGCATATTACATGTTGCATTCAACTGGTATTTATGTTTATTTGTGCATGAAATATGTCTTTTTTTTGGTTTTGGTATTCACAAACCTTCAAATGCAGTTGCTATGGCAGTAGCTTTCTCATACAGTAGCACCATATGTGCATGTATTTCAGGTCCGTACCATTGTGAAGCCAGGGTGTTCTCAGGAAGTTCTGAAAGCAGCTTTAAGTGTAATGGCGTCTGTGACAGAGGTTCTCTCTGTGATGTCCTCTTCATCTGGCGGACAGACAACCCTTTGATACAACAGCATGCGAACATACCAGTTATTGTGCCCGTGGTCACATTTTTCTTAATTATCCTGAAAAGTGATAAACTGATTGAGTTACCCCTGACGTTTGTAGCATGTGTTTTGGAAGACGAGGTTCTGTGTACGGATTGATGCATGGTATTGGTAAACCACGCTTTATTGTTATTGTGGCCTCAAAGACATTGAAGTTATTACGTGGACAATAGCATCACTCGGTGCGACTGACGATCTTTGATCTTGGCTGATGCTTTTTTTGTAGAGATGTTACATGCATTGCATTGGTACTTCATCTCTCTCCAGTCTCCCCTTTTTCTCGGTTTAGGGTTTTTTTTTTTTTTTTTCTTTCATCTAAGATAAGAATATACTACTACCACTACTACAACTACTGCTACAACAACTACTACTACTTGCATGGTTCGACAGGGTTCGGGTAATAGTAAGACAGCGACATTCAAGAGAGAACATAAGGTACCTTTTTTATATGTGCTTACTGATTTAGTCAGAACGAATATAACTATAATTGCATTATTTAAACCCAAAATCATGTTCAAAGACAACAATGATAACAACAAATTAAGTCATATTTTATAATTTTGAGGTTGATTGGTTTAGAATAAGTCATAACCATAATTAAACAGTAAGCATTTCAATTTGAAAGTTTATTGAGACTTATAAGAAATAAACACGAGGTGAGTGAGGTGTGCAAAATCAAAAAATTACTATGCTGATGGTTTTTTTTTTGTAAATAAATATGATTACATTTCAATTTGTTTTTCCGCTAAAATGATTAAACTTTGAGGCAACATCTTTTTTTTTTTTTTTTTATATATATACAGTTTTCAGAATCCTGAGAAAATTGGATTGAAGATTTCAGCACTTTACTAATAAATTACATAATGATTGACTTTATTTTGCTTTTTCAAATTACCATTGTTGCGACAAGTTTTGGATACATTTTGATCAACTACAATATCATTTTTTTTTTATTTGTTAATCACTGAGATAAAAAATTCAGTGCTTTATTAACTATATATTACTTCTTCAAATAATGAATGTGGAGACAAATTTTGAACACATTTTAATCTGGGCGTTTAGGCCGAGGCACATGTCTAATCTCAATATTTTTATTTTTGTAATTTTTCAACTGAAATTCCAAATATGATTTTGGGAATAATAATTGGTAAATGGTAATTAGCAAAGTGGAAAGTTATCCCATCCGTGGTGTGAAGCTTGTAAATGAAATGGTTAAAGATGAGGAGGACAAGATGTGTGTTGCAGTTGCACATCACCTCAAAATTGAAAACCCTCAAACCCCCCCTAAAGTACCCACAAAATTCCCTCTCTTCTTTCTGCCCCAACGGAAGCTACTTTGCGCTTCTGATTTCTGTGCAGCAGCAGCAGCAGCAGCATCCGCCCTCTCCAAAATCCTCATCTCGGGTCAGTTTATTTCTTCCCACTAATTCTTCAGCTTTTAAATGCTATGAATGAATATCGAATATGACACCATACCCAATCCTGGAACCCAATAACCATTTGCAAACTTATGATTCTTAACTCCTAAAAAGATATAATGATATATGATTAGTAGGAGTCCCAGAGCAATAGTCAAATGGATATTCGTCCTGTAATAGATGAGTTTGATGACGACGCTACTGCCCTTGACTTGGAACACCCAATTCCTTTTGATCATTACAATCATGCCTTAGCCCAAACTCTTTCCACCCTGGGGGATCCCAATCTCGAGCCCTATGAAGGTATGGAATTTGATTCTGAACAGGCTGCCCGCATTTTCTACAATTCATATGCTCGCCGCATTGGTTTTAGCACTCGGGTTAGCGTTTACCAGCGCTCACGTCGTGATGGCTCCATCATATGCCGCCAAATTGTCTGCTCCCGCGAGGGCTTCCGTAGAGATGCCAGTCAGAATAGGTCCAAGCGCCAGCGTACCATCACTAGAGTTGGTTGTAAGGCCCAAATCACCGTCAAGAAGCAGACTTCTGGAAAATGGGCTGTCTCTAAACTTGTTAAAGAGCATACCCACGAGCTTGTGCCGCCAGATAAAGTGCATTGCCTTCGTTCACACCGGCATGTCTCTGGTCCTGCTCGCAGCCTCATTGATACACTTCAAGCTGCTGGGATGGGCCCAAGTGGAGTGATGTCTGTGTTGATTAAGGAATCTGGTGGAATCAATAATGTTGGTTTTACTAAAGTTGATTGCCAGAATTATATGAGTAGTAGTCGTCAGAGGAAACTTGGGAGTGGGGGTCAGGTTGTTTTTGACTACTTGAAGCGAATGCAAAATGACGATCCTGCCTTCTTTTGTGCTGTCCAAGGTGATTTTGGTAACTCAACAGGAAACATCTTCTGGGCTGATGCTCCTTCTAGAATGAATTATAATCATTTTGGGGACACTGTTACATTTGATACGACATATAGAACAAACCGATACCGTGTTCCTTTTGCCCCTTTCACTGGGTGGAATCATCATGGACAGCCTGTGTTGTTTGGATGTGCTTTGCTTCTTAATGAGTCAGAGTCCTCTTTTGTTTGGTTGTTCCAGACTTGGCTAGCTGCAATGTCTGGCCGCCATCCTATTTCAATCACGACAGACCAAGATAGGATCATAAGAGCAGCTGTTGCACAAGTTTTCCCAGGGACCCGCCACAGATTTTGTAAATGGAATGTGTTTAGGGAAGCTCAGGAGAAACTTTCTGATGTATATCACTTGCACCCCTCTTTTGAAGCAGACTTCCAAAGATGCATCAATTTAACGGAGACAGTGGATGAGTTTGAGTCATGTTGGGAATCCCTTCTTCTAAAATACAGTCTTGGAGAGAATGAATGGCTTCAGTCAATGTACAACACTCGACAGCATTGGGTACCAGTTTATCTTCAGGACACATTCTTTGGGGAGACGTACATAACTCAACGAATTGATATTGCAAACTCATATTTTGATGGTTACATAAATGCGTCAACTAATGCCCAGGTTCTGATTAAGCAATATGAAAAAGCAGTTGCAAGTCGATATGAAAAGGAAGTAAAGGCGGATTATGATACATTAAATACAGCACCAGCTTTAAAAACTCCATCTCCTATGGAAAAACAAGCAGCCAACCTTTACACAAGGAAAATATTTATGAAATTCCAAGAGGAATTGGTTGAGACTCTTGCTTATCCTGCAACTGCAATTGATGACACAGGATTAGAAGTAATGTATAGGGTGGCGAAATTTGGAGAAGACCATAAAGCACATTTTGTGAAGTTCAGCATTTTCAGAAAGAAAGCTAGCTGTAGCTGCCAAATGTTTGAATTTTCAGGCATTATTTGTAAGCATGTATTATCAGTTTTTAGGGTAACAAATGTTCTGACATTGCCATCTCATTATATCTTAAAACGGTGGACAAGAAATGCAAAAAGTGGGGTTGCAGTGGATGGTTGCGCTGTAGAAATGCAAAGTAATAGTCAGGTGTCCTATGCTGCACGTTATGACAACCTGTGCCATGAAGCCATTAAATTTGTGGGAGAGGGGACAGAATCAATACATACTTTTCTCGTTGCTAAGGATGCTCTTCATGAGGCTTCAAAGAAGGTTGCCTCTGCAAAAGAGCATGATTCTGAAGTCACAAAAAATATTCCTTTTAGTACGGGCCAGCTGCTTCATTCTGGCTTTGAGGTCAGTTCCTTATTCATGATATATTCTCTTTAATTGGCTTCTGTATCATAGCATTGATCTTTACTGTTCGGACTTTGCATCCATCCTGCAGTTTTTTTTTTTTTTTGTGTGCATTGAAATAAGGCATTATAGGTGAGTTTAAGATATAGTGAAATGCTTTTAAAACCATGAGTTATTGTGGGAAATTTTGGAAAGTAAAGCAATATAGGGAGTCAAATTGGTGTTCCTTTTGGCTTGGTTGCAGGATGAGGAGAAGAAAATTCAGGAATTAAGTGTAGAGTTGGAAGATGCAAGTAGAAGGTGTGAAGGGTATCGTGCAAAACTGGTAGATGTTTTGAAAGATATGGAGGAACAGAAGCTAAAGATGTCAGTGAAGGTTCAGAATGTGAGGCTCATTCTAAAAGGCTAAAAAAAATAAAGAGTTGCACTGGGTTCATGTAACTAACTGACTAGCTAGCTAGCTTTAGTGAAAACCAAAAAGTTGGAGGGGCGAGATAGCAGCTATTGCCTATTGTATTTCTTTCTTCTTAAAAGTAATTTATGTTGCATTTGCATAGATCGAGAGTATTTGTAATTATGGTATTATTATGTAGTGCAGGCACTGCCTTTGTGGGCCCATAATCCAGAGATCACTTGAAGCCCAGCTGATGATATTTGTTTGTTCTTTTGCTTTTTGTATATATATACTAGTCTCAAACCATTAACAAATATCCTAAGCAACCCAATTGCAATGAAAAGACACTAGTCATAAAATTATGCTTCAATTTCACAAATGACCGACTAATAATGATATAATCTAATGTATTGATGATGTACATACATGTTATGCTACAATAGAAAACGTTTCTGTCATCATATTTTTTGCGACATTTTATTTACTTAGTAGAAAAAATGAAAAAAAAAAAAAATGAAAAGGTAATATAGAAGATTAATTAATTTACTAGCGACGAAGCAAAAGCCCAGGCCTGCTGAGGAAGTTGGGCTGGGCTGAAAGAAGTTGCCGTTGGAGTGAGTCTTGTGATATGATAGAAGAAAGTAGGAAAGAGAAACAAAGAAATGGAGAAGCAAAGGCAAACCATGGGCAATGCAGGGAGAAAGCGACTGGGAAGATCGTAGCTGTAAAGAAGACTCTCCGCGAGGTCTCCATCTTGTCTTGCGCATGCATGTTGTCTGGAGAGCCCCATGTTGGTGTTCTATTCCATAAGAGAGAGACTGAAAGACCATGCATGCAAGTCATCGGCAAAGCAAAGTAGACGTAGCAGAGCCCTGGTAAAAGCGAAACTTGCTTGCAAGTCATATCATAATTATGACGAGGAGAGGAGAGGGAAGAAATTAATAAATGTAAAAAACATGGCAGTCTGCATCCATACTAATATTGTTTATTTCGCTAAGTAATAAGTAGTGAGTGTTGGGTTGCATTCCATCCCTAAAAGTAATCTACTAGCCTCAACTCAAAACCAATATCCATCCATCAAATTTCATCAGTAACACATTTCCCACTTTGCTAAATTTAACAAATACCAAATCATTTGGAACAAGAAATAGTCTTGAATTGTAATTTGTATGCATCACCAAAGTAGTAGCCTAGTAGGAATGAAGGAAGCACTCAATTAGCGTGAAATGGGCTTGGAGAAGCGAATAGTAGTGGGCAGTGTTATTGTAGAAAGAAAGAAGGTGGCCTGGGCGGGGATGTTGGGGAAAAGCAGTGTAAGTCTGCACTTTGCAGCTTGAACTCAACTTTGGGTAAAAGAGCAACTGACCGATGGCTCGGGGGTTTTACTCTCTTTGGTTGTGGTTTTTTTCCCCTTATTTTTTATATATGAAAAACCAGCCACGGCGTGAAAAAATGAAAGAGAATTGGATTTGGAGGCTTAAGTTGGCAGGAAGAGGAAGAGGCAGAAACAGAAAAAATCCCAATCCCAAACCCAGGCAGGCAGGCAGGCGAAGTGAGGTGCAAGTGTTGTAACTGCCTGCCCTGCCATGAACGATACTTTCTATGTTAGTCGGATAAGAAGAGGCTGCGCTCTATTTATTGCTATTCATTTCTTTCCCCGCATTCTCTTTTTCTCTTTCTTACTCAAAGCCCTAACGCTCCTCCACCCTCACCCTGCAACGGGCAAGTTTCTTCCTCAACCAACTCTTTTAATTTAATGCTTTCTTTTTAACGCTTTTTTCAAACCTTTTTACTTTCCTATTTTCGATTTTGATGTCTTCTTTTTCTTTCCCTCTTTCTCTTTGGAACCATATGGGACTTAGGGTTTGGTTTCTCACCATGGCAGGCATATATGCGAGTAGCTATTCTCAAGAATAAAACCTGCTGGATCATCTGACAACTGAGCTTTTCGCTCATCACCAACCGTTACTCTTCTTGCTTGCATTCCTTAAGGAGTCCTGTTAAAAATATTCATTAATACCACCTTTTTCTTTGACTGCAGAATCCGTATAGGCAAGATGGAAGATACCGAAATGTTGGAACATCAATTACAAGAGGCTTCTCAAGTTAACCTTGTTGATGCTGGCGTCCAACGGCAACTGTCCCCGCACCCCACTCAGGATTAAAATACTAATGAAGCAATTGCTGATAAGACTCTAACCTTGCCCACTGATGTTAATATGAGTGATACTCCAGCTTTGCCCTATAAACCTGACAACAAATCTTCCAATGATGCAAATACTAGTTCTTGCAATGCTGCTCCTGCTGAACCACTAGAGAAGAAAAGCAATGGAGATGCTGCTCCCCTTCCTTCTATTACAACAAAATCTGGACCCAAAACTGTGGATAAATCAAAGAGTTGGTTGCTGGATCCTGAGGTGCATAAAAGAATGTCCCATAAATCGTGACATAAACATAAAAGTGCCAATCATTCCGTTTATCCATTTTTTTAACTCAAACTTTTGTTGTTTGGGATATAGATGGGGAACGCAGATGAAACCGGAACACAGGAGGAGCGAACAGCATTCATGAAGGAGCTGGAAAGTATCTATAAGGACAGGTCGTTGGAATTCAAGCCCCCTAAATTTTATGGAGAACCACTAAACTGCCTCAAGTGAGTTTTTAGTGATCATTGATTTGTATTTTCATGAATCTGCTTTCTTTCACAGGCTAATTTGTGCTTTTTTTGTGTGTGTGTGTGTGTGCATTGGATATAGGTTGTGGAGAGCTGTTATTAAATGGGGTGGCTATGAAGTGGTATACATGCATATTCTGGAATCCTTAATTGATTTTTTTACTTTCTTCTCTAAACCCTTAAATCACCATTTGCTATTGTTAGTTACTTTGTTTTTCATGTAGCAAGCATTAACAAGTCAGAGGAGACATGCAATCTGATTTTATTAATGTGAATAATTATGCATTCATTTTTCTGTTTGGAGGTTCAACCTTGTTTTCTAATACATTGTCCTAGCTAACAGCCTTTGCATATAATAGGCCTCAACAGGTAAAAGTTTATGAATGATCTGCTTTTATTAACAAGTGGTTTGGATCTGTTTCTTGTCTAGGAAAATGAATAAGATTAAATTCTAGCAATGCGTTGTTACATACTAATTGCCAAGGCACTGTCAATAACAGAATTGTATGTTCTAGTCTTCAGGATTTAGTTTGTTCTGTTACTTTTTTTTTGCTCTCTCTATCTTCCACGAAGACAAAGAAGAATAGGTTTTGAAGTCTCCAAAGTTGGAAATTTGAATGAACATGACAATGAAATGTGCATTGTACCATATTTAGAGTTGCCATTTATACTGTCAAATAATTGCTTCTATTTTGGGCACAATTGATGAATTCACCTTTTTGTCCTATATGTACAAATACATTCTTTATCTGATTTTAATGTTTTCCAAACAAGACTCCTGATAACACTTGGAAGAAGTGTGCCCTTTATTGTATGCTTAGGGTTCATGTTTTCGGTTTCTTTTAATAAGTAATTACTGAATTCATAAGGAAATAAGAATTGAAGTATAGACATATTTAAATTAGGTGATACGATTGAAAAATATAATCTTACTCTTTAACAAATGGGACTTTCTTTTGTCTATGAAACATGTGAGTCATCATGGTTTGAAAGGTATGACATTAATCCACCAATGGTGCTAGGGAATATGGAGCGACTCTGTCTCTCTCTTAATGTATTTGGTGAGGCCAAGTCTGGAATTTGGTTTTTTTCTGTCATATTGTAATTGAGAATAAAAGAAGGCAGAGAGAAAAGGAAACAGGTATTGGGAAAAATATTACATCTATGTTTTTTATTACCATATCATCATTTTTAAAAATTACCATTTTGCTGTATCCTATTTGTCATATCCATATTGTGATATATGACCTTTATCTTAAAAATGCGAATGATAGTTCACTTCTTCTAAACCCACATGCTTTCTTTTAGTGCTACAGCATTGAGGTTTACTGTGTTCTAATGTGTCTTATTCCTCTTAATGTTTTAAAACATATTACAGCAGGGGAACTTCTTTAATTATGATCCTTTATAAAGTGATTCTGCAACTCATGTGGAAGCATTTAATGTTACACTTAGATAATTGACTTTTAGAGAGGTATTAAATCTTCATATAAAAAGAGGCCTAGGAATATACTGCCAGGCACACACATTTGAAGGGTGGATAAATTTGGGTGCGCTTGAGGGATATCGTAGCTCTGGATTCTTCCATTTACTGTGATCTGTAACCAATTTTAGAAAACTTTTCAGGCTATTTATCAACTAAAACTGGTCATATCCAGTCTTGATCTTTAACCTTTTGTCTTTAAATGGGTTGCACATAAGCATGATTCCTCAAGAAGTCTACAGAAGGTTGATTCATGAGATGTTGTATATGGTAATAGATATAAGTTCTCTTTCCTATTTTATGAACACAGGGTATCTAGATGTAAGTGGAAACATTAAATAATAAGTGTAATTTTAGTTTATGCTATTATTCAATCAATAGTTATATGAAGTAGACAATAAGTTGCTTTGGATTCGATTGTGCTTCAGTTTGAAATGGACTGGTCAAGTTTGAATGGAAATTAACACAGACCATGTAAAAATAGCATGGCTCCAAATCATTCTGGAGAAGATATTGCTTGGTCAACATGCTTGTTTTTCCATGAGACTATCTGGGTTTGTCTGTAACTAGGATAACTTTGCATCATTGCCATAGCCCACCTTTTTGGCCGGAAGGAGTAGGGAACTGATAAGTCGGGCATCTAGATACCATTTTCACCCCCACACTTTTAGTTGAGTTTGACTATAGGAAGTGCACTTGTAGCAAAAATAGGAAAGATTCCTCATACATTTTCCATGGAGGCAAAAATAGGAAAGATTACCTCCGTATGTTTTGCATGGGGGCAAAAATAGGAAAGATTGCAAAGTTGTCAGGGATATAGATTTCACTTGCAAAATAAATTGTATGTTGCTACTTGTAAAAGACACTATGAGTCTTATAACTGCAATAAAATCTGTAAATTTGTCAGATCACTAGTGAGTAATGTATATTAACTACCAAGATGAAAAAGTAATTTCACTCAAATATAGATAAATTGAATTTCTTTAGTCATGAGTTAAATGTCTGTATTTCCTCCCAAAACCATGTCCTTTCTTGTAAAACCTAAACTTTTACTTTTTTTTTTTATTTTTCATATTTTCTTAAAATTTCAGAAGGCCATTGAACAATATTATTAAAAAGTTTTAATCTTATGATATAAAAAAAACATTGAAGTTATAACTTTTTACTTGATTTACATGCTAAGTCAAACATTGTGGAGTGATTTATATGTAATATATACACTTATCCTCACTATTTGATAATAAAGTAAATCCAAATTTACTCTCCCAATCCTTGTTTCCACACAAAGTATAAGAGTTTTGTGTCCTTTAGGATTACTTTTTTGGTAAAAAATTATTCATTTGTTGATGTTTTACAGTATAACCTGGTTATAATATGTTTTACTCTAAATTCTGCGTTATGGCCTATGAGGTATGAATTTGTGGATATTTAAAGGTTGACAGAAGATGAAGTTGGGCTTATGTGTTTTTTATTGGATTTACAATGTTTGTGTTGGGAGTTTTCTTATATGTCAAATTGGAAATTACCTGCTTTTGAGATTTGAGTAATGCAGCATTATGGATGTTGAAACATTTACATCATCAAAATATATGATAAATTTATTTTTACTCTATGGATGCCTATAGGTGACTGCATTGAAGTTATGGCAGCAAGCCCCCCAAAGTAAGGAGAAAAGTGGACAGTTTTTTTTTTTTGGTGGAAAATTATGTCTCTATCTTAATGACTCTGGCTTGCAATTTACCTCAACACAAATTACTTTATGTGGACATGCTTTTTGTGAAAGCCTAGTATTCTCTTGATTGACCTTGGTATCTCTTTGTTTCTTTATCTCAGGGCCTGCACAACTGTCTCTTGGAGATTCTGCATTTTTTATGAGAAGGTATGCTTGTTTCACTGGGACAATTAACTAGCTGCCACATTGTGTGGACTCCAGGTCAAATGCATGTAACCTTACCCTTTGCTATGTGAAGGGGCTGTTTCCATGACTTAGAATTGTGACTTCCAGGTCATAATGGGCCAACCTTATTGTTCTGTGAAGACCGATCTTAATCGACACATTTAATTAAATTTAAAAGATCAAGTGAAAAAAAATGCAACGTCCTATGCCCTTTCTTGTAGCAATCTTTGTTGGCTTGTGTAAAAATAAATGATATACAGCACTTATAACATTCTTCCGGTGCTAGGAATGATATTTGGGGGTTATTTTGAGGCATGATCTTTATAAAAATTATGTATTCTATGTGCTTTTCAGAATAACATGGATATGAGACTGTCTGTTCTTGTATCAATGTTGTGCTTTGTGGAAAAACTAAGAAATAAAACTGTGTGAAAAACTAAGAGTAAGACTGAATGTATATTAAAAAACTGCTCATTAAGAATTATACAAGCACTTTAGGTTTATATACAACTAACTATTGGGTAAACTAGGAAACTAAATCTTCCTAAAGCTGATATTATAATTGAGGGATTGTCTATCCTAATTTTCTGTCCTTAATTCTAGGGATACAAATACTTAATTCTAGAGATACAAATATAAATATACAGATTACAATATTGCAACCAGTTGTAAATAAGTGTTTTTCCACACTCTCACTCAAGCTGGTGAATAAGTGTTTTCCATTCCTAGCTTGGAAATAATTTCTTGAAATGTTGCATTGCTGAGACCTTTAGTCAACGCATCTTCAAGTTGACCCTTGGTTGATATATATGGTGTACAAATCAACCCACTATCCAGTTTCTCCTTTATGAAATGCTGGTCTACTTCAATATGTTTTGTTTTGTCATGTTGCACAGGATTGTGGGCAATGCTTATTGCAGACTTGTTATCATAGTAGTTTCATTGGTCCATCCCACTTGATCTTCAAGTCTTCTAGGATAATCTTTAACCATAATAGTTCACAAATTCCTTAACCATTGCTTTGAACTCTGCTTTAGCACTTGATTTTGCCACCACATTCTGTTTTTTACTCTTCCAAGTCATAAGATTACCACCTAGGAAAATGTAGTAGCCTAAGGTGGATCTTCTATCAATTATTGAACTTGCATAATCCGCATCTATATATGCCTTTAGAACCAATTTCGAATTTCTTTTGAATAAGATACCTCTCCTAGGATTGGCCTTCAAATAGTGCAATACACGGTTGACAGCATGTAGGTGTACTTCTTTAGGACTTCGCATAAATTGACTTATCACACTCATAGCATATGCTATATCAGGTCTAATATGTGATAAATGAGTCTTCCAACTAATCTCTAGTATATCTCTCTATCTATAGCAGCATCTTTATTAGCTTCTCCAAGTTTATGATTAGAATCTATAGGGGTATTTGCAGATTTACATGTGAGCTTCCTAGTTTCCTTCAAAAGATCCATGATATATTTCTATTGTGCGATGAAAATATTATGCCGTGAGTGAGCTACTTCAATTCCTAGGAAGTACTTCAATCTCCTTAGCTCTTTTATCTCAAATTCTCTAGCCAAACATTGTTTTAGAGATTCTCTCTATTTGTCGTCATCTCAAGTTACAGTTATGTCATCAACATACACTAATAGAACTTTGACTCTCCCTGAATCAGAGTGTTTGATAAACAATGTGTGATCCCCTTGACTCAGCTTATATCTCATTACTAGCATCACTTTGGCAAATCTCCCAAACCAAGCCTTAAAAGATTGTTTAAGGCAATATAAAGCCTTTTTCAGCTTGCATACTTTGTTTGCTTCTAGATGACTTCCAAATCTTGGTGGAACCTTCATATATATTTCTTCTTCCAAATCCCCATGTAAAAAAGCATTCTTTACAACAAATTGTTGAAGTTGCCAATTGTAATTTGCAGCCAATGATAGCAAAATCCTAATTGTATTCATCTTGGCAACTAGAGCAAAAGTTTCTTGATAATCCACTCCATAAGTTTGAGTGTAACCCTTAGCCACCAACTTGGCTTTATACCTTTCAACAGTACCATCCGCCTTGTATTTTACAGTGAAAACCCATTTACACCCAATTGGATTTTTTCCTTTAGGCAACTCTACCAGTTCTCATGTCTTATTTTTCTCCAAGGCCTCCATTTCAATTTTCATGGCTTGCCTCCATTTCTTACTAGATAATGCCTCGAATAATGTAGTTAAAATAAAAACAGTGTTTAGGCTCACAAGGAAAATTTTGTGGGATGGTAAAAATTTTTCAAATGACACAAAATTAGAGATTGGATATAGTGGATGCTTAGTACATTCTTTGGTTCCTTTCCTAATGGCAATAGGCAGATTATAATCACTAGTTATAGTTTTAGGAGATTCATACTCATTTTGAGAAACAGAGTCAAAAACTGTAGTTACCTCATTTTCAGAGTTAGGATCAGGTTCTTAGACTTGCACTGGTTCAGGATCTGGAACTTTCCTTCTTGATTACACCTGTAATTCATTCATAGAATTAAGGACAATATTATCTTTTGTCACATCTTCTGTGTTTGGAATGGATTCAGACTCAAATTCAGTATTTGACTTGGACTCAGAAGAAACAAGTTTAGACTCAGAAGAATTAATTGGTGAAAATGTTAAAAGGAGGACAAATCAAGCAAAAAGAAGTCTATCGTTATCTTCCATGAATGAAGTATCCCTTTGAAGACAAGGTTAAGTAAAAAATGGTTTACTTTCTTCAAAAATGACATTTGCAGACATATAAAATTTTTTGGTAGGAAGATGATAGCACTTATACCCTTTTTGAGTTGATGAATACCCCACAAAAATGCACTTACTTGCTATAGGATCCAACTTCCCCCTATGATGATTGTGAACATGAACAAATGATGTACAACTAAATACCTTAGGCGTGAGGTTGTTTGTGGTATTAAAGTTGAGATAGAATTGTGAGAGTAGTTCCATAGGAGTTTTAAATCCCAAAACTGTTGAAGGTAACCTATTTATAATATGTGTGACAATGAGAACAACTTCCCCCCATTAGGATTTTTGTACATTTTCTTGAAAAAAGTAAAGCTCAGGTTATGGCTAGTAAATGGTTGTTTTTCCTCTCTACCACTCCATTATGTTGTGGAGTATTGACACAAGATGACTCATAGATAATCCCTTCATTTTGGAAATAGGTAGATAAACTCTGGTTAAAATAGTCTATTGCATTATCAGACCTAAATCTCTTGATTTTCACTCTAAATTGATTTTGGATCATGTTTTGGAAGCTTAAAAGCACATTATTCACATTTGATTTGGATTTAAGCAAAAATATCCAAGAGACCCTGGTACAATCATCTATGAAAGAAACAAACCACCTTGCACCAGAAATATTAGGAATTGTAGATGGACCCTATATGTCACTATGAATCAAGTAAAAAGGAGTAAAATTTTTTGTATTGTTAATTGGAAAAGATACATCTATGCTTTGCAAGTTCACAAACATCACAATAAAAATTTTCGGCATTTAATCCTTTGAATAAATAAGGAAACCTGTTTTTCAAAGTTCCAAAAGAAGGATATACAAGATGAAAATGATAAAGCTAGATTTCGTTTTTATTGGGAGATTTTTTGTAAAGAAATGACAAAGATAAACTATTCTTGATATTACTCATGTTATTTGATGTCTTAAGATAGTATAGTTCATCCTTTTCCTTAGCAAGTCCAATCCTCTTCCTTGAAGTTTAGTCCTGAAATTCGAAATAGGAGGGCTAAAAAGTCATTTTGCAATTCATGTCTCTGGTAAGTTTTTGTGTAGACATTAGATTAGTAGACAATCTAGGAATATGAAGAACATTTTTAAGAACAAACGAGGGATTAATTTGAACATCTCTTAATCCTGCTACTGTAGTAAGTGAATCATTTGCAACAACAATTTTTTTATTACTAGGACATAGGGTATATGTACTAAACTTTTGTGAGGAATACGTCATATGATATGTAGCTCATGAGTTAATGACCCAAAAACTCGTAATAGGCGTAACTGAGACGTTTAATCGATGAGAACTAGAAGCTTTACCTAAACTAGAGACCTTACCTAAAGAACATACCCCAGTAAGCTTTTCAAGAGTTTTCACTAGGCTTCTTAATTTCTTAATCTTTTTTCTGTCCAACTTTTTTTGTTCCCGAGACTTCTATAGTACTTCAATGGTTTTATCAGTTATCACTTCCTCAAATCGGGTAGTAGTGGCATACTCTGCAATCTCTGGCATGGTTATCTTTCTTAGGACTGAAACGAATCTTGATAGTTAAAAGTTTAACCAGAGACGATTCTAGGCAATGAAGGCCAAAGAAGGAAAAAATAAGACTAAAACATTTAACATGATTTGGCTATGAAGGCCTGAAATAGAATTCAGCAATGAAAGCTGAAATTTTTTTTTTTTTCAAAAAGAGCCTAAAGGTCTAATACTGTGTGAAAAAACTAAGAAATAAAACAATGTGAAAAACTAAGAGTAATATTGAAAAACTGCTCATTAAGAATCATACAAGCACTTTAGGTTTACATACAACTAACTAGTTAGTAAACTAAGAAATTAAATCTTCCTAAAACTAATCCTATAATTGAGGGATTGTCTATCCTAATTTTCTGTCCTTAATTCTAGGGATACAAATACTTAATTCTAGAGATACAAATATAAATATACAGATTACAATATTTACAACCAGCTGTAAATAAATATTTTCCCACATGCATAACAGTTGTTCTGCCTGCTCCCTCCCTAGTATATATCTTCAAACCATTAAAGTGAAACTACGTAGTTTTTTCTCGATATAATCAGTGTCATAGTGAAACAAGTTTTTTCCTAGACATGCTTATCCAAACCAAACTAAATAAATATGAGGCAAAATGATGGCAGTGCCAATATTTCTCTTATAGTCTGTCTGCTTTATAGTGTAACAAGTCTTTTCCCATCATGCTTTAATAACCAGAAAATTTGCTGATTCACTCATCTTTTTGGTAACAATACCTTCATGATTTCAGGCTGTCTTTACTATTTCCTGATCCTTTTATGGTTGTGCAGGCACTATTAGAATATGAAAAGTATAAGAGGCAGAACGGTGAGATTCAAATTCCTGCTTCTTTGCTCCCTCATACAAGTGGTGAAAAGGAGGTAGGGTTTTGTTTTTTCATATTTTACAACAGTGATGATATCTTGCGAATTTTCATCATCCATTGAATACGCTGATGTGAACTATGCTGAATTCCATACAAGTAAACTAGTGATCATTTGAATGCTTAAACTAATCATTTGTTTCCTGTCACTATTTTTGCTAAAGAGTTCTCTTTCTAATGTTTTATGAGTTTCCTCTGCAGTCAAGTGGCTACCTAGCCTCAGGGTCAGGTAGGGCACACAGGGATGCTGCTGCTTGTACCATGCAAGGTTGGCATGCTCAACGTTCTGTTGGATATGGTGAGATCACCAAGCCTATTATTAAGGTCTGTTGAATATCTCAACCTTGCTATCATCTGTAATTTTCTATAGTTTCTTTGTGGTATTCCTGTGATACAAGAATTAGTTTTATTTAAAAAGAGCTCCTCTGTACAGGATAAGAGCTTGAGTTCTACTACAAGTGTGAAAAACATCCTAAAAACATTGGTATGTTGCTACTTGTAAAGATTTTTCTCGCTACCATGTGCCTGTGCTGCCATGAGTTCTCATATTGTTTTTGGTGTCTTTTCCAGGTTTGCAGAAGCAGAAGACACCAATAAGCATGGAGCTTGCTGACAAATCTGCACATGAACCAGATAAGCGGTTAATATTTGCTGATCAGTTAGTTGTACATTAATTTCTTGGGGGGGCTTTTTTTAATCTAGCTTTATTTACATTCTACATAATCTGAACTTTAAATTGAAGATCCAGACAAGCATTTGATGAATTAAGTTATGAATGATTCTCTCATTGGAAAAAGAAATGTATGAATAATTTGCTACTACATAATTGAATTAGTTCTAAGAACCATATTCTTGATATATTCTTGTTGCACTCTTTGCTACTAGGAACACCTTACATGAAAAAATGAGTCAGTGCAAAGATTATCCAGAGAAGCATTCCCATAATTTAAATGGCCAAAGTAACTTTAAGCTTATAAATCTTTTTCTTCTGAAGCTGTTGAAGGTTCAAGGAACCTTTCTGAATGGGAACATTTAATTATTTACTGATGTTTCATATCCTTGCCCTAGTCAACATTTGCCCAATCCCATCATTGTTCTGGGAGGATAATTATCCTTAATGCCTCTATCAAAAGAGGGAAAGAGGAGGGATGTGGGCCCTAAGAAAAAGTTAAGAAGTCTTAAACATGCTCAAACGAACCTGATTGTTGTTTTCTTCTATTTTCTGACCGATGCAAATTTTCATGCTGTAGACTGGTCACTGAAATTGTTGATGTTGGATCCCCTGCTGATTGGGTGAAGATCAATGTGCGTGAAACTGTAAGTATCCCTTGTTTCCCATTCAGTGCATGCACTGAGAAAAATCTATGATAAAACTGGTTTTTGAATATGACCAGTTTCTGAGTAACTTGTGTTAGGATTTTTAGTTCTCAGTAGTTTCATTGTCCTTAAATTACACAGAAGGATTGCTTTGAGGTATATGCTCTGGTCCCTAGGCTCTTGCGTGAGGAGGTATGCAGTTGTCCTGAAATCCTTTCTAAAGACCTGATAGAAATTAGTAAACAATTGGTATGATCCTTGACAGTTGGTATTGCAACCTATAGTCTTTCTCCTAAGTATTTGCTGTTGTCTCTGTTGTTTTTGTAATCTACTGGTGCCGATGTCAACAAAAGGTCTACTAAGTTGCCTTTTTAGTTCCAAAGCTTTGTTAGACTTGGTTGAAGGATATCTCAAGATATTTTGGATTTCCATTTTCACTTTCCTGCTTTCAAATACAAGGAAAGTTTTTGGTCCTTAGAATGTACTAGTGATTAGAAAATATGTTACGTTTGTCAATGCATTTTGCTTTAGTCTGTACAAAATGTGACACCCCCCACCCCATGGGTGGATTTAAAACTGGACTTGCTTTATGGTGGATCTAGCTGCGAGTTCAATCTGATCCTGCCAGACGTTTAGTTATAACGGGTGAACCAGAGCAAGTTGACAATCCTTGGGGTATCACGCCCTTTAAGAAGGTATTTCTTTGAATTCCTAATCCGAGCAAATAAAAAAAGTTATATCTAGATGCTTGAGAACATAGTGAGAATATAAAAAATAGGAGGCATGTATCTTTGATGGGCATTGTTGTTCTTAATTTTCTTGAGTTTCTTTCAAGCAATAACTAGTTTATAATCGTAATGTAGATGAAAAAGTTAGGATTTAGTACTACTTCAATGGCCACCTCTGTGTTGGTCACGGAAACCAAAAGTAGTAGTACCAGTACAATAGGGAAGAGAGCAAAAGATTTGTTTACCTTATTTGGTGTGGTTTAAAGGTTGTGAGCTTACCTGCAAGAATTGATCTGCATCAAACATCAGCTGTTGTTAGCTGCATGGTCGACTCTTTGTAATTGTCCCTTTGGAGCAGGGATCAGTTTGAATGTTGTCTTATTTTAGATTAGTTGGCGCAAATCAAAGTTAGTGTAGGGACTGACTAAAGATCATTTCGGAGAAATGTAATTAGAAGTGAGTTAGTTGCATTTTTCCATCCTGGCTTATTGTTGGTCCAATTTGAACTGTGTGAAGGAAAAGTTTAATTTTATGTGCATTTTTAAAAATCTCATCGAATCGTCAAGGTGAGTGTGAGATTTGGTAAATTGTAGATTCAAAACCTTGCCAATAATTTTATGGACTCTGGCTTGATTTATTAGATTGAAGTCTTTTATAATATATATATATATATATATATATATATATATATATATGAGTGAGTGAGTGAGTGAGTGGGCTTTTCCTGATTCGATTTTATTACACACACAGGGTGTCAGTCAGGTATCGAATAGGTTAGGTCTCTCGTTATGTTTAGTGTGAGCACTTTGCTGGTCATTCCTGGTCCTCCCTTCCCTCTTAAATTATTCAAAGAAACAACCTATCAAGACAGTCGGATATCTGGTTTAGGCTCCAGATGGTTTAAAGGCTTGAAGATGTTTTCGGTCGACAGGAAAGCTTTGCCTTGAGAAAGAAACGTTGTCAAGGAGACAGAAACATTCCTTTGTATCCATCCAAAGTGGCTCTAATCTAAATTGCCCTGTCGTCAGTGTGCGCAATCCGTGGAATGGAATGGAACACCAAAAAAAAGCCACAACAGAAAGAAACCAAGGTGGCTGTGGTCCCTGAATTAACACTGCTGCAGCCCCAAAAACAGGTGTAAGTGGACCCTTTCAGTAGACCCAAACCCTAGCCGCTGGTTTCGGACATGACTCAATTGCATTCGCATGGCCCACCAATTCACCCAAGAAAGCAAGGGCAATCAGACTCTACTACACTCAACCTCACGGCGGCTCCAAACGTGTGTCATTTACTTGAATCGGGGTTTGTTTGACTAATCCTGTTTCCAAGCAATCTGTATTGGCAGGTGTTAGAGGTGATGATAGGGCAGAGTGTTTGGGATCATTATTATTTCTTATATAATATTAAATAAGGTTATTTGCAGATACCTACGGTTTCAATGAAAGAAAAACAATGATGCATGTCGCAACCAGGATCATCCATTTGTGAGGGTCCCTTGCTTTCTTGACTTTACGTGGACAGTTCCTCCAGCATTATCCAATTCCCAACTCTGTAAATTACAAAGATGATACTACTGTTTAGGAACCAGATAATCCGACCACTATTTTATGAAGGGTTGGTAGATTATTATTATTATTAATTATTATGCTATCATTTAACATTGAAAAGAAAAAAAGGCCTAAGAAAACCATGATCGAGGATGTCATAGTAGCAATCATTTTGCTAATGAGTTCCAGTGAGATGGTGTAATGAATTTTGAAATTAAATTTGCTTTGCTTTTGGTACTTAAACGAGATTTTCCTTAAAAAACAATATGGAAGGCACACATAGACAGGCGAAAATGTGGTGTTTCTTGGTGGGATAAAGAAATAAAAAAAAAAATCCTTTCTTTTGCAAATGTAAGTTGTAAGTTGGTGATGGTAAGGGAAAAAAAACCATCCGAGTAAAAAAAGGAAAAACAGGGAAAGTGATGAGAAGGGGATTAGTATAGGGGAGAAAGCAGCAGCCAAGCACTAGCAGTTAGGAGCTTATCGGTAATGGTGTGGGCAATAGTTAGTTTAAGTACGTGTGAAGAAGTAATTCGTGAAGTTAAAAACAAAAAAGAAATAAATAATAATAATAATAATAATAATGATAATAATAATATTATTATTATTGTAATAGGGTTTGATTAAGAGAAGATTGGTGGAGAAGAACAGATACCAGATAGAGATTAGAGAGAGTAGCCATAGACCATAGGGGTGGTAGGTCCCACGTTGGCAACCCAAGCTGTCTGTCTTGCTTTGTTTGAGAGCTCTCCAAGGCAAAAGGGTCTCTCATTTCTTTTCTTTCTCTTTTTCCTTTTCTTGCTCTGTTTGGCTGCAAATCATGATGATCCCTCTTCTCATTCCCCTCATACCCCTTCATCTCTTTACAATAAAAACAACTTCAATTAATAAAGTTAATTTCTTATTTGCCTTACCTTAACACTCTTTTTTTTTTTTTTTTTGTCTTTGATTTGATTTTTCACTCTGTTCGATATCAATCCTCATGCTTCTGCTAAGTGCTACAGTTTCATCCTCTGTTACTGCTTTTGGCTGTTTTTTGTATAGATAATAATAATAATTAGTAGTAGTAGTAGATTGTTTGCTTTTCATGAATCGTCAATCCTTTCCTTTTCTTTTTCATCTTCCTGTCAGTCTCTGTGTATAGAGCCCAAAGCAAAGCCCACTAGTGCATATACCTTTCCATCCAATTCCACCACCACCGACTTCAACCTCTTCTTGGCCCATCTAGGGTTTCTCTTTTCTCCCCTCTCCTTTGTTTCTTTCATTTTTTATTTTCATTTTTATTTTTATTTTATTATGGTATGATTCTTGGGATTATTATGTCCGCTTTCCCATCTTTTGCTTTCCTGTTAAAAAAATAACCCAACCTCCACCCCTGTTGATTGCTTCCCTTAAATCCCAAATTGATTCTGGGTATATTTCCTTGCCTCCAATTCTAGGGTTTTTCTAGGGTTTTATCATTAAAAACTAAACCTTTTTATTCTGGGGGTCAAACCTCATTATCACTTGATTTCATTTGTCCCTAAATTTATTCATCACCTTTTCTTTTTTGCCCTTAAACAATCTTGCACCCTTTCGTTCTTTTACCCCTTAATATCGCTGGATTTGAATCGGGTCATCTTTGGTCATGGCGTATCAGCCGATTCCAGGTCCGAGCTCGGGGTCGAGTTCGAGTTCTGGTTTTCAATACATGAATTCCCCTTTTGGAGATACAACATACACCAAGGTCTTTGTTGGGGGACTCGCTTGGGAAACGCAAAGTGAAACCATGCGCCGCTATTTCGAGCAGTTTGGTGAAATTCTGGAGGCCGTTGTCATCACTGATAAGAACACCGGCCGTTCCAAAGGATATGGTTTTGTGAGTGTTAAATTTTTTTTTTCTTTTCTAAGGTCTCTTTATCTTTTCTGCTGCTTGATGATGCTATGCTACTTTGCATTTGGCCATCATTGTTATTCTTATGTAAATAGTGACAAGCTGGTGCAAATTAAATGGCGGCATGCCTTGGATTCTCTACCAATGCGTGTCAAGTGGATGGCCTGGTTTATTAACTTTAGAGTGACTTGGTTTCCTCTCGTCTTTGCATGGAGGGTGTAGGTGACTTTCCGGGATCCGGAGGCTGCTAGGAGAGCCTGTGCTGATCCAACTCCAATTATAGATGGCAGGCGCGCTAATTGTAATTTGGCTTCACTTGGCCGACCTCGACCTCCAGTGCCTTACGGTATCATCTCTAATTTGTCCGGTTAGTCTTGATCTTACAGCTGATGGCTTCATTATATTTCCATTTTTCCTTTTTTTTTGCCGCTTTAATATTACACATTCTGGGCGATTATTGTCTTCAAGTTGTAAAATTGTTCGTACCTAATATTTGCTATTCCTTTTTTTTCCCTTCTTTTTCCCCGTTTTCTCCTTTTATCTGTCATCATCTGTCTTAAATTTGGTTTCATTCTCGTTCCCACCAATACTGATTCAATTTTTCTTATGACAGATGTCCCTTTCATTTAAAACTGTCTTCCTATGCCCAAAGTGTGTCTCTTATAGTTTATCCTGTCCAAATCTTTGTGCTTCTAGTAGCAATTTGTAAGGTGGTTGCATTTTGTTTCCATTCAACTCGTAAGCTGATGGCATCATACTTGAACTAATTTTTCAATTGTTTCCGTTAGTTTCACATGTGACCTTTTGTATCAACCTCAATGATCTAGTTAATTATTTTCCCTTGTTATCTCTCTAATAGGACGTTTGAGACCAGCTTCTCCATACTTGGGAGGTGTGCAAGCTACACGAGGGACTTATGTTGGAAGTTTTGGCTATCAGCCACCACTTTCTTACAGCTATCAGCAAGGATTGATGTACCCTTCTTATGGGTGAGTTCTGCTTTCTTATTCAAATGAGTCTAATTATTTTGATTCTCCAATCCTGCTTCAATTCAGCTTGGCTTTTTTGAGCATCAAATTCTGGTTTTTATGATTTATACTTTATAGTTTCTCAGATCTTGTTTTATCAATTGCCTTAGAGATTTTATGTTAGGTTTCTTTTCTTGGGATTTTGTCCACAATGGACTTTGATACAAGTGCTTGACTGACACATTATGTTATCTGTCTGTAATGTTATATTTCCTGGGTTTTTCCACTTGGAATTTGAAAGAATGGACACATTAAGTTTTGGTTGAAGAATTTTTGCTTCTGTCTTTGGTAAATTTTCATTGCAGATCTCAAGGCTACTTTCTGTTAAATTTTTTCTTCATTTAAAATTATTGTCCTGTGGATTGAAGTGTTTTCACACATGTATGAACAGTAGGTCCAGATACATCTATTGTTTCATCGTAATGAGGAATAGGTTGTAGCCTTAGCATAAATATGGTTCCGTGCTGTATGTGCCCCATCAATCTACGACATAGTTGGAATGTTGGATCACTGTGGAAAGTTCGCTAGTCAGAGTTCCATTGGGTACATATCCTTTTGCAGCTACTTTCTCTTCTTCCTATTATTCTCCTTTTCGCATGGCAGTTCAAACCAATCACAGCATGTAACATTGGTCAAGGAGTTATTAGTCTTTACGTTAGGATTTAGGATTAATTACTCCAAAGTACAGTCATATGACATGGTGTGATTGGTAATTGCAGGAATGCAAAAAGTGGTAGTTGCGGAGGATATGTGCCCAAGCTCAATGTTTATTGAACAGGCAAGATCATGATTGTGATTTGATAAGGATCAAAAGGAAAAAAGAAATGTTGGGAGAAGAGGGTATTTGATTATTCCTGTTGGCCGAGTAGTTAGACTTATGACTTTACTGAGGAATCTCTTGGGCCTTACTTAGTATTGCTCATTGATAAATAGGAGCATGTTGGTATTTCACTTTGAAAAGTTGGTTGTTCTGATGTGATGAATGGTATTGTGTTTATTTCCCTGCTATAAATTCACACTCTAAAATTTGATGCCCAATTTCTGGTTTAAAGCTAATCTTTTTGAAATCTTTGATATTGTTTATCTTTGCAGGTATGCAACATATGGACCTGAATATGTCTATCCTCAGGTTAATGGCATTCTAAAGTGCAATTATTTAACTTTCATTAGAGTAAGTAATGCTTGGGATACTGATTTATTCTTGTTTCTTCGTGTGCTATCATTCTATGGACAGGGTCTTTACAACCCTCATGCAGCTCACCAGTACCTTCAGATATACGGAGTACCTGGAGCAGTTAATGCAGCTATCTATCCGTATGGACAATTGGGTCAAACTGTTCCTAGTGGACATGGTTATACGGCTGTACAGGGATATGCAATGCCAAGTCCTCAAATAGTGCAGTTTGGTGGACCCAGTGCTAATGCAATAACGTCTTCTCCAATGCCCACAATCCAAACACCATATCCTGGAGGTTAATATCAGTCTGAAAAATTACCTTTTTGTGCTTGCTTGTGCTACTGGCTTTGTCTTTTTTTTTTTTTCCCTAATTCTGTCTGCCAAGGATTTATACATCTTCATCTTTATATTTCGTTTAATCAAAAGTTATTCCTGCTCCGCATTGTAATATGGTATCTATTGGAGTATACAGAGAATGGTTCTCTTTGTTAAGCTTAGAGAAAGGGATGAACCATCATGAATGAATTTCTCAATCCTTTGTTTCTTGAACAATCGTAGAAAGCACCCGCTTTGAGAACCTTAAAGCAGGCCCTGTTGTTTTAAAATGGTTTATGGGATTAATTCAATGCAGAAGACCTTATGAGGCAAGTGTGTTTATTTATCAGGTATAGCAGCACCTGTTCCAGCACAGCCACAGTTTATAGTTACTACTCCCTCTCAGTTTATGCAAGGTAGCGGTTCTGACCAAACAACTGGGTGAGGAGTTGATCAAGGTAAGTAGTGAGATCTTGGGGAATGAAGTTCTTAGGGTTGCCATGGTCATCTTGCTATGGTATTAACTGTGGCTGGAGTTTTTAATTATTTCAGGTATCCTTAGATTGCAGCAGGACTAAGAGCAGCGGAACTGCTACTTGAGTGGCGGGCTTCGGATCTAGCCTTGCAAATTATTAATTTTGCTTTCTACAGGTACTATTAGTTTTTTCTTTCCTGCATTATAGATACAAGTAATTTTCTTTCCTGCAGTTAGTACTATTGAAAACCCAAAAATTAATGGAGAGGAAACAAATAAAATGTTGCTACCCCCATTGTAGGGATTAGTTCTGGGGTGGGATTAATAATTGCACTGAATATCATTTTGGTGGGGACATGTTTTTGTTTTTCATTAGAGCCTACAAATAGTTTTTGGTTTTCCATCTGATTTCTTTCATTAGAGCCTACAAATAGTTTTTGGTTTTCCATCTGATTCCTATCAAATGGATTCTGTTTGAGTTTATAATGCTAGATCATCACGGATTAGTCCTGATTTCATGGCGTGTTTGCCTATCAAAATGATTTAATTATGCTTGTTCTAAAAGTGAAGTGAGTTTTTTTAACAAGATATGACTACTAGAAGTATCATAGTGATTGTTTAGAGAACTGAAGAGAGTAGAAAGGAATGAAAGTTTTTATATGTGCTCAGGCGACAAGCTTGACATTGACTGCATATGTTCATGTTGCCTACATCTGGTGAAAAGGTGAGGGCTGTTTGGGACTGAAAGACTGCAGCTATGTACACCAGCTATCACTTTAAAATATTTTTCCTCTAACTAGTGCAGTGTGAATAACCTAACCTTAACTTTCAACAGAGGTTGAAGATTCTACTAGCCTAGAAATTCTATCTCCACCATTAAGTTTAATACAATTGGGAAATCAATAATGCTACTGTTAATATTAAAATTTTCCACTCTTCATTTAATCTTTTAGGGTGTATATTAAATTATATATATATATATATATTTTTTTTTTTTTTCTTTTTTCTTTTTTCTGGGTGTGGAGGCATGGTCTTACCACGTTTATGTTGTGCAGGTCATACGTAGTCATGCTCACCAGAGAAGTCAATGTTAATGTTGTCTTGAGTCGCTCCAGATGTGGAGAAACAACATGGAGGGTGCAGAAAGCTCTTCCTTTACACTGGTGTATCTAAAGCTCATATACTGCAGGTGCTCGGATTGGGTGGCCAGCAGTCATGGATTGATGGATGCTGGAATGGGTTTCTAGCAACCACGTAGGGAATAAAAATGGTGTAAAAATACATGATGGTAGAATCAAGATATGATTCTTTTATAAGTGTAGTCCCAGCATTTTGGTGTATAGATAGTCTCTGGTGTCTGGTGGTGTCCTGCATTGTATGTAGACATGGTTCTAGTTTTGTGCATAGTAGTAGTAGGGAGGGGGGGGGAGGGGGGGGGGGGAGTCATTGGACACGCAAAAAAGTTGTGCATTTTATGAATGATTGTGAGAGCCTGACTTCAAAGAATGGAGGAAGCTCCGGATGCATTTTCTTTGAATTGAAAAGACCCAAAAAAAAAAAAAAGAAAAAAAATTGTGTGTACAAAGTATTCTTAGTTATTTATGTAATGTTAATGTAAGTAAGATGAAGGGCAAGTGGCATGGAGAAGTTCAAATGTGGGTTGAGAAGGCAGAACCGTTTCGTTTGGTTTGGTTTGGTAAGGTAAGGCGGCCTAATCGGAGAAATTGGTTAATTCGTAAACCTATGGACTGAATGAATATAAATACAAACCAACCAAAAATACTACTCTTAATAGTTTAATCTTGTTTAACCAAAATAAAAATAAATTAAATATTATATTAGTAGCCATTTAAAGGGAAAAAGTAGTACTAAATCGGGATATTATTCTGTATTTATTACATTATTATCATTAGCAGTTGGTTATCATGTATACTCCGAGTCTGAGCAAGAAAAATTAAAATAAAATTAAGGGCGGTATAAAATTAAGGGAGGTTTTCTTTTATTTTTAAAAAAAAGGTGGCCGTTTTACCCGTACGATGTCGAGCCTTAGTGAAAATTGGAGTTAGGACAGAGAGAAAGGAAGGTTGGAAGCATGGCAGGAAAATCACCGGTGAAAGCAGCGGCCTCCTCGGACACCACCTCCACCCCAATCCCAAACCCAAACCAGTTCAAACCTCCCCAAATCTCGACCAAACTCACCACCCCAGCTGCAGTCAAGTCTGAAATCCCTTCCACTCCCACTCGCAGCAGCCGTCCATCTTCCATCGATGCTGACGTCATTCACGTCCCCAGCTACTCCCGTAAGTGCAGCGCATCTCGTTTCTCCCCCACCACCCTTGGCCCCTTAGTATACATACACTCCCTGTTTGTTAATTGTTAGTGCTAAACTATATAGGGTGGTTCTCATGGGGGAAGATAGATTCGTGCGAGCTCCGTTTCCTTCCAGAGTTCTTCGATGGTCGCTACCCTTCCAAAAGCCCTATTCTTTACATGTATTACCGCAACTCCATTATCAAGCAATTCAGGGAAAATCCTTCCCGGAAGATTTTCTTCACTGACGCCCGGAGGACTCTACTGGGCGACGTTGGTTCTGTTCGAAGGGTTTTCGATTTCCTTGAGCTCTGGGGTCTCATCAATTACTCCGCCTCCTCCACTCACCTCAAAGATGCTGCCCTCACCTCCAAACACTCGTCTACTTGTGGGCGTTTCTGTGGCGCTTGCAGGTCTCTTTGTACCTTCGCTTGCTTCGTTCACGACAAGGTCTCCCTTTTCCCTTCTTTTGATTATTCTACTGTTATTAACATTATTCTTGTTACCCTTTCTACTATTCTTTCCCTCGATTCTTTATAATCATTTTCTTGCTTGTAATCAATAAAAGCCGCAACTATACAGACATGGATTTGCCTTAACTATTGAGATAATGTAATTTTCTGTTTGCATTTATATTAAATGTTTCGTGTTTGAGGCTAAGACATTTTGGGAACTTTTGAGTTTGGTACCCTGAGCTGCTGAGTTTTTGAATCCCCATTTTCTTGTGCCGTATGACTCCACCCTCTGTGCAAGGTGCTATGTTCAGGGCAACTTTAGGGTTGGTCTTAGCAATGCTGATTTCAGTAGGGTAGAGATCACTAATGAAGCCAAGGCAGATTGGTTAGAAAAAGAGACTTCGCTCCTTCTGGAAGCCATTATCCATTATGGTGATGACTGGAAAAAGGTTGCACAGCATGTTGGTGGTAGAACTGACAAGGATTGCATCCCTCATTTCATTAAGCTTCCTTTTGGAGAGGAATATCTTGGTCATCCATGCTCTGACAAGGCCGAACCTGGATTTGAAACCAACAAAAGGATGCGCCTCACACCTCTTGCTGATGCAAGCAACCCAATAATGGCTCAGGTATGTCTTTTTTCTTGTTTAACTTGAAACATAAGGAAGATGGGATAGGAACTTGCTAAGCTAGTATTTGGACTCAAATGCACCTAACTTTTTTGCTGCCATAATTTCCTTATCAAGTTCTTACGGCCTGGCTGGCAATCAAGCTCAAGATGCATAACTTGCTTTGCACTAATGCCACAATTCAAGGAGTTTGTTGGGTTCTAGTGAATATCTCAAGTACCTGCATAAACTTAATGGCAACATAAACTCAACCATCATTTTTTTGACGTCCTGCTCTGCACTGCATGTTAGTGTGGGTAGGCTTCTTATTTCTATATTGCTCCATTATGTGCTTTGAGAGTAATGGATTAGGATAATTCTGATGCCGACGTTCAAAAAGCAGTGGCTGTAGCTAATAGACATCCAGCAAATCCATTTGATGGGAAAGGGATGCTTAATATTTTTAGTTGTATGCAATATTCGACAGATTATAAGCATTGATTTTGATACACTAAAATTGATTTTACTTTTGTTCCAAAACATCAATTATCTGATGTTGTTGAGGCAGTTTCTGTTTAGCAATAAATGTTTGTCACTTACAACTTTTTTCAGGCTGCTTTTCTATCAGCATTGGCTGGTGTGAAGGTTGCAGAAGCTGCCACCCTGGCAGCTCTTACCACTTTATCTGAGGTGGATGACACCAGAGCTAGCAAAGTGGGTCGTGGATCTCTTCTAAGAAACACAAGACAAGGTATGAATGGCTTCTAGTTTTACACTAACTTCAAGCATTTAGAGATTTGCTTATGTGTTGCATCTGCATCATGATTGGATCTACATACTTGGTATTTGTTGGAGGTGTCACCTTGTTTAACTTGATATCATGGATGACTATTGTGTTGGCTTATTTAACTTGATATCATGGTTGATTAGTTATTAATATGCAACTCCTATAATTCTGACAAATGATATAACTCTGGATTATATTTCCTTGCTTGTGAAAGCAGCCAATAGTGCCTGTGCTAGTCATAGGCCATTTTCACATTTGGTCTGCAGCTCATAAGAGTTGGCTCCAAATAGTTTACCGTTTAACATCCTCCCACCTGGGCATCCGCAGCCTAGAGAAAAAATATAAATAAATAAATAAGAAAGATCATCTAGCATTGTCTGCACATAATATATTCCTTTAAAAAAAGGGGCCGTCTTGACTGTTGAAAATTTCTTGTTGAGACTGGCATTTGGCTGAGGCTTTATTTCCTTTTGGCGTAGAAGCAGATATTTCATCTGATGGTGACACCAACCTAAATGCATTGGAAAGAGCATATGCAGATCTGGATTCACTGCTTGAGAAGGAAGAACAAGACATTGAAAGGGCAATCAATGGAATTACAGAAGTGCAGGTATGTAAGGCTTCCTAGATTAGTATCTAGGATGTTGAATTTATAAATTATTTACTGAATATCCTGAGTTTTGCAGATGAAAGAGATCCAAGATAGGATTCTTCACTTTGAGGAGTTGTATTTGCAGATGGAGAAAGAGAGGCAAAAATTTGAGGGCATGAAGAATCTACTTTTTATTTACCAGCTCAATCTTTCATTTGGTAAAAGTTATGCAATGAAAACTGAAGAACGAGTGATGGAGAAAGTAAAAACTGATTTCATAATCATTGTTTGTATCCTCTTCTATTTGCCCCTGCAGGCTATGGCCAATAGAGAATTTCTTGAATTCAAGGAAATTGCCTGCCAATGTTTCTGAAATACGTAGGCAAATGTTAGTATCAGTGCATAACCAAGGCTGGAAAACCTGGTCCAACGTTCAATGAAATATGTATGAAAACATAATAGGGCGATAGGAGTAGAACCATACAGAAAGTCGTGCTGCTCCTGTAATTTTCTTAGGTTTGGGTAGGATGGTTTTCAAGTCTGGTGCAAGTGCAGCAGAAGTAATTCATGGTAGATACTGTGAATTGCCTAAAGTTAATTTATTAGGGTAACAGAATCATCAGTGTCTAAGGATATTGAAAGCCTTTAAATAATAATTGATCAAATTTCATACAAGGAGAATGCCTCGTAAAAATCTAAGGCAATAGCTGCTTCATAAATGACTAATATATTACAAATTACGAGGTTCTGCAGCACTCTCTGGAAAAAATAAATAAATAAATGAAGAGTAACTTTTTTTTCTCTTTTTTGTTTGCGAACCATGTTCGTTTAGCTAGGACAATGTATCAATCAATTGACGTGAAAATGAAGGGAGGAGTGACTTCTTGATCTGCGATTGTTGCTTCAAATGAATTTGAAGGATGATACAGCCTGCAAGACCAGACTTGAAATTCAGCAAGGAAATGTGAAGCCAGCCATGAGTTCATCAATTTTCTATTATAGATATATAGAAAACAATCATGCTGCACTAAGTTCATATTTGGGTTAATGACCAAAAAAAGGGGTTAGTGTTCTGTTCATAAAATTTACCAGGGCTTTTTCTGAAAGAAATAATGAGATGCAGGGCTTGCTTTCTCTTAATTCTATAATTGGAACCACAAGAACCTGAAGATGCAAAAAGTTCTAGCTTTCTTGTATATTATTGATTAAACTACCTTCTCAATTCTGGAACCATATTTCTCTGCCTCTTCTTCCACAAACTGCGGCAAAATGACATAGGAATAACAGAATCATAGAAGGTACAGAGAAAGAACAAGTGTTTTGGTAATACAAGAATCAAGTAACTGAATTGTATGTATGTATGTATTTCATGTAAGCGCACCTGTCCTGTGACAGTGTATAGTCTGTTGTACCAACCATTGGATGCCATTCCAATAGCAGAAAACAAATGTTTTCGACTTTCTCCTGGATTTTGCAATGTGTACTCAATATAGTAGAAGCCTGCCCAATGGTTAAACAAAATGTAATTAATCAAGGGTAGATGGGAAGAAGATCTACTGTCTGTAAGTAATTGCAGAATCGTTTCAAGTAGCGCCAACAAATTATTTTTTCTGTGTACATGAAAACCAAAACCATGGAGGTAGAAAAGTTCTGACGATTTTCAATCACGAAGAAAACATCCTAGTTGAATCGATCTCCTATAAAGCTCTCGTGTCTGGAGCATTTTTTTAGTCTTATCAAATCCATTCCATAGACTATATATGTATCTGTCCACGGTAGAGGATGGTCTTGAATAATACAAATAATTACCATTACCAGCTTTGCAATCTATGAGTTTTGCTGCCACACCTGGAGGCCTTTGCCAGCTCCTATCCAGTCCACTAACCTATTGGAAATGCAGTTAACCACGCGTGGTTAAGCACAATTAATAGAAAGAAATCATGAAAATTAGCTGATGGAAGCAACCAATTTGCCTACCAGAGTGTCCGCAAAAGCTTCAACTTTGCCGAATGATTCCATTCTAGTAAAATCCGGGCCAAGCCCCGTGATGACGACGGTGACTGAAGCAACCAATTTAGAAACTAAAATTCTTGCATACACAAAAAGAAAAGATGTGACCACAAGGAAACTGCGAGAGTACCATTTGAGTTGGCAGCTTCTTCTGGGTAGAAAGCAGTAATGGACTTGAATCCATTGGGTTCACCAGCTCCCACTTGCCAATCTGCATCAACAACTAGTCATTTCTATCTCTCGCCAAGTCCAAAATCTGTAAGTTGAACAGCATTTCCCAGAACTAGAACAATAATTCTAATTGTAATCGGGTTTGAACATGTAAATTTGGGTGAACTAAGGAAAAGACTCACCTTGGGGAATAAAAATCCTGAACTTATTGACGTCATCAGTATACTCCCGGAAATTTTGTGGCACATCTGAAACAGAGAGGAAGAGGAGAATTGAGAAGAAACAGTAGGGAAAATTAAATTAAAGAAATTAAAAAGAAAGGAAGAACATGTACCATTCCCTGGGAGAGCCAGTACATTAGAGTCAGACATAAATAATTGCGGCAAAGAAATGGAAATAAGAGGCGCCTGAAGCACAATTTGTCTTCTTCTAGTAGATCTAGTTGCATGGCCATGCCCATCTTCTTCCAGTGCTTCTTCATGACTGTGGCAAATGGATTGGAATAACCGAATAAAAGAAAGCAGAATTTAAGGAAAATGAGAATAAAGCAAAGAGTAGGATTAGATTACAAGGGTTTATTATTTTGTTCATGTTGTGGGCGGTGGCTGTAGTACTTGTAGCTGAGTACGGGTTGCTTTCTTTTGGTATTTGCGATTACGCCTGAACAAAACCAAATCAAAGTAAAAACAGTCAATAGATAAAGAGTAAAGTAGCTTTATTATTGCTAGCCTAGGGAGTTGGAGAGGAGTGGTATTACTACACCGTTCTTGTTGAAACAAGGTGAGATATAGCAGCAATGCCAATACACTGACGCCATTGTTTTTAGCTTTGCTTTTGCTTGACTGGATTGGATTGGATTGGATTGGGCGTTTATTAACTAACCAACGCTTTCAATTGGATGGACTATCGTTTCTTTTCAATTTTTGTGGCTCAAAAAGAAAACAAATAGTGCTGCCAGTAAACCACCTTATTACTACTACTAATAGCTGGGGCCGGGCTTCGCCCGGTTTTTTTATTGCTTTTTTGTATTGTATTAAATACGCTTTTTATTGGGTAATTGCAATATTGAATAGAAAATATTAATTGTTAAATAAAAATATTATATAATTTCGTGCTAATCAATACTTTAAATCTAAGGATTTTATAAAAATTATGAACAAAATAAACAAATAAATTTAAATTTTATAACGTTTATTATAATTTTCAGTGCATGCAATGCAATTATTAAGATAAAAATAACATGAAATATTGTCAAAAAATTAAAAATAAATCAAAAACTTTAATATCATGACAAAGCTAAAAAAAAAATCCAAAAGAAGACAAAACCAAATTGAAAAATAGTTAGATACTTTGTAACTATAAATGATTATTGAACAATTTATTCATAGCAACAAAGCATGCATCAGTTGCCCCAACGACTGACATAATTCGTTAAGGATGTAGTACCTTTATGACTACCCTCAAAATGTTAAAGATACTTGGCCTTAATTGCCTTGCCACAACTTACGTTTTAAGTGCGATGTATTTGGATGGTGTCAAGCTAGGTGATGTCCAGGCTACGATCAGTGGTGTATATACTGTTGCTTTTTTCTTGTTTATCTCACATGTTCGCCCACTACCTACCCTTTAAGCTGCATGGCCCCAACGCCATTAAATTGGTTTTGAGTTGTCATATGTTCTCCATCAATAGGCTAAAGCTTATATTTAATTCTCCTGGTAGAGAACTCTATATGATCTTCTGCCAACCCCACAGAAGCACCCTGTGTACCATTAATTGACATAAAAAAAAAAAAAGATAATAGACAAAACAAATCAATACAAAAAAGAGGGAAAATGCTTGAATATGAGCATACACCATATCACTCAAAAAACAGGACCAACACATCAACCATTGAGCTAATAAATCAAAGTTTAAACTTTAGAATAATATTATTATCCCCAATTCAACGACTATCATTGGTACAGAGATATTTAACAAAAATAGAAAAGGAAAAACCTCAAATTAAAACTTTTACTCCCTATTCAATCATTTTCTTCATAAAAAAGATAGTGGGTAAAAAAGAAATTATAAAACATAATTGACAAAATCTAAAATGAAGCATTCCTACAAAACTGGCATAGACAATGTATAAGAACCACCATGTTCTAAGCATGTCCAAAACTCTTTGAAGCGAACAAAGCTTTTACTTCCAACATCAAGAAACACAAAGAGAATGTACCTCTAGAACTAGTTTTGCCAATTCCAGCAAGGCAAGAGAAAAGAAATCAAGGAGAGAGACAAAAAAAAAAACCATAGATTCAACTTATATTCCTCGTCTAATCCTTTTCTTCATAGAAAAGGTAAGGTAGTGGATATTTACAAAAAAATATAAAGTACAATGCATAAAAACTAAAAATGAAAACTTCCCATAAAACTGGTGTATAAGTACTAATGCATTCTTGGCATGATCCTATAATCTTTGAAAACAAAGAGAGATCATACTTCCAACTTCAAAAAAAGGAAGACAAATTACCTTAAGAGCTGGCTTTTCCAGTTCCACCAACTTCCTAGAAATTCACATAAAAATTAACAATTACTTGTGTAGAAATTTGGAAAATTATATAAAAGAACACTGGCAAAAAGAAAAGTTCAAAAAGTACAATATAAAGTACAACAATAGATGAAAAAGAACGGCTCACATGAACATTATGCTGCCTCTTCAATCTTGATTGAAGACTTTAATATTTCTAATCTTTTAATTTTATTCTTCCTTCCATGGAGTCCATAACTAAATACTCTATGTAAACAAAAAAGGAAATAAAAAACTTACAGGAAAACGAAGGATACCTTAAATATTAAAAAAGAAAGAGGCAAAGAGAAATAGACATAACAAAAACATATTAAATAAAAAAAAAAAAAGAAGCTTCAAAAATAGAGTAAAAACACCTGCCAAAAACAGAACGAACAAAATCAACAGTTGTCTAAAAAATCACATGACTCTCCATTAAAACCAAAGAGACAACAACAAAAAGAAAAAAAAAAAAAAAAAAAAAGGTGGCAGCTTAAAACCCCCCATGAGATTCTTTTTATATAGGATATACAGATTACTACTACTTACTAGTACACATTTTATGGTTATTATTATTATTTTTTATAGAATTTTATGGTTAGTTTAGTTGAACCAAATCGTAGTATGATATGATTGCAGAGTAAAGTATTTTTTTCTATACTCTAAAAAGAAAAAGAGAAAATTACGACCACCATTTAAAATTTTAAGTATGTCTGTCATTAGTACTCGTGTATATGTCTGTCATTAGTACTCGTGTACATATGATATATGATTACAGATAAGAAAATTCGTACTAAAAAAATTGTAGTCAATTATTCTCCTCGGCACTTTGCTGATGCGGTCCCTCGCACTAATTTTATCCAAATCTTGTCTTGTCAATGTCGGTACAACTGCGTTAAGCTTTTCCACATCTTGCCAACTTCAGCAAAAAGGGCTAGGGGGAGACCTCCTGGTTCTGGCAAGAAGCTTCAACTTGAAGCTCTGGGTACTCTTTCTCTTGATACTCTCTCAAATAAATATTTTTTTTAATCATTAATTTAATTAGAATTTCATTTTTGTTTTTTTGGGTGGGGGGAGGGGTATATAAACACATACACCATATCTGGATGTCACGAGACAAGAATGGGGAGTGTTTGAGATGTTTGCTTTGAGTTTTGACACTTTGATTTTGGAAGTCCAGTTGTGTCTTTTTTTTTTTTTTGTTGGTATGTGTGTATCGGTGTTGCTGTTGATTTATAGGGAGTGATTAGCATTAGTTTTGGGTTGTGAGACAGAGGATGGAATGGTCGCTCACCGCTGAGTGGTAAGTAAGAGCAGTGCAATACTTACTACTAAGAAGCAGAGTAGATGAGTGGTAAAAAATAGGTCGGAACATCAATTATGTAAATATGCACATCTACATCACTTAACAAAACCAAATATAGTTTTGGTTTTTGCTTCAACTTGTCAGATTCTTATCTTGCCCAAGTTACTTGTATGCCCTTGCTTCATTTTCTGTTGCCCCTTTCTACTCTCTCTTGTTTGCACGCTGCTATCAGCTAGCAATTAAAATGTCTACTAAGGTTACTTATGATATTTATAGATATATATATATATATTTCCTGAATAATACTGAAATAATAATTGTAGTTAATCAGCTATGATTGCAGCTTTCTTGTTATTACAAGATTTTTGTTCCTTTCTTTTCCCTCTTCTCCTTAAATTACTTTTTCAAAATGAAGCATAAGTGTTAGCTATGTATCAACCTAAAAAAAAATTACAAAACAAAAAATTTTAGAAGCCAGAGCTATGTATCTTTGTATTTGTGTTACTAAGGTGACATATTTTAGTCAAGAGTGTTTTCTTTTTGCAGGATCATCAGGAGTCGGGTTTATGCCGCACGTTATCGCTGTCAAAGCGGGAGAGGTTTCTCTTTCTCCTTTAACTTTTCATTTCTACTTTTCTTGATTTATGTAGAAAACTTTTTTCTCATTGCTTTTATTCTTTATTTGCTAGTGTTAACTATCTTAGCAAATTCCTTTTCCTGCCATTTATTAATAATGACATGTTCATCTACTTGCTTGATTCCAATATTTGTGTCATGAGTTGCCAAAACTTCTTTTATTTACTTTGTTTTTGTATAGGTTTTTACTTGCAATTATTGTCTTTGTTCAGAACCATATTGATTCAGGAGCAAAGAGTTATGTCACTAAATAATTGCACTTTAGATGTGATAAAATGAAATGCCAAATTGGTGAAAATGATCATTTCACAGATTGCCTTTTCTGGCAACCGGAATTGTTCACAACAACAAAGAAATAATGAAGTAAATTTAAAATTTGATAATGCTTGTGATTTTGCAATTTCAGAATGTATACACAAGTTAAAACAAAGTAGTGCAAAGTGGGAACGAACCACTTTATCTTGATGATGATTTTTATGAACTGTTTCCTTAATTTGGTTGAAGATAATATGTCTTTTCTGTAAATTCAATAAATCTACTGTACATGCAACTATGGTAAAGGGGACATACCTTTTCTTTTATTAAATTTTTTTCTTGCTTGACGTGAAGGATCATAATCCTTTGCTTCACTGGCAGCCTGCGCACCATTCTAAATTTTACCGTGCATCTTTTATACAAACATATGTATGCAATGTATCTCTTCTTTCAATGATATGGTACTTCTAGTTAATTGGGCGATCTGAAGCTAACATTTTATGTCTCTGCCTGGTTTTAGGATGTATCATCAAAAATAATATCATTTTCTCAACACGGTCCCAGAGCCGTCTGCATCCTGTCAGCAAATGGAGCCATATCAAACGTTACTCTTCGCCAACCAGCGACATCTGGCAGGACTGTAACTTATGAGGTTTGTTATATGCTAGAAATGTAATATCTTCTTATTGTTGTTGCCTTTCATATTTGGATTTAAATTTATGCCTATAAACTGCTTTAGGAATTGAGAGCTTTACAGCTTAGCTCTGGAAGTTTCATAAAGGCAAAATAACATTTTTATTTTCATTAGTAATTTTTGGGGTGTGTGAGAAAGAGGTATATATTTGCATCCAGAGTATGAACCTGATAGATGGATGGTCATATCCTGTTAAAAGTATAAACATTAAACTAAGAAAGCATTAGTATAATACTTGTTAAAGTATGCTGCTGTTTTTCTGATGTACTCCCAATGGGCAATGGCTAAATAAATTTAAGAATGAAAAAGAAAATACTGTTAATTTGTCTGATGCTTGTTAGAATCATTGATGTGTATGTACTGTTAAATGCAATTGGAGCAGGAATAGAGCTTCCTTATATCAAATGAAAATTTAAAGGTGTTTGAATAGTAAATCTCAATTCTCAAGCATAAAGCTGAAGCTGGATGCAGCCATGGGAAGCAATATGCAAAAGTGGATTTATTATCGGCATAGAGCAGAACTTGGCATATCTTAGGGCAATGATTGTTCTGATTCTGGAAGCATTGTTAAACTATGAAGATGTGCCCGAAATGAGCTTTATAGTGAAAAACAATTATATCAAACGTATTAGTATTGAATTTTGGTCTACAATAAAATATAATTTTACATATATTCCACAGCCTTTATAAAGAGAAAGCACTACTTTACTATGAATAATCCCATATTAATGGCATTATGTTTCTTTCCCATTAATGGTGTAGGGGCGATTTGAAATTCTGTCACTTTCTTGTTCATTTCTTCTGTCATAAAATGGTGGTCAGCGGAGCAGAACTGGAGAGTTAAGTGTGTCATTGTCTGGCCAAGATGGCCGTGTCTTAGGTGGTGGTGTAGCTGGCGTTCTAACGGCTGCATCCCCTGTTCAGATTTATTTTCTTTTTACCATTTACCATTTTTAATTAATGCTCATTCTTCTGTACAAATATTTTTCATATTGCCTATATTTTCAACCTTTTCAGAATCTTGCATTATACCTGATGGATCAAAAACACACTATGGGAAGTTAAAGTTTCTCTGAATTTGAAAAATGATGTTAAAATTTCTATTGTCTCAAGAAAATAATAAATATTTTTGTGATTGATGTTTTTATTAATACTCCAACTATTAATATTATTAAAAAGACTGTAAAATTGAAATATAAAAGGATAAAAGTTAAAGCTTTTTTCTTTAATACGCATGTGTTGTCAAATAGAACATTTATTTGAGATGAATGGAGTATTGGAGCGTGTACAATTTTACATGGTTATATGCTCACATATGTTGGGTAAGATCATACAAGTCACTGGATTTAGGGAAGAAGAGAAGGGAGAAAAGAAGAGTAGGTGGTTTGGGGGTGTCCTTTAAAGCCATTAAGTTTGATGATATTTACTATTATGTCAACTGTCAGGTATTTAACATTGGGGCATTTTGGAGGGTGGAGAAATGGCCACCCTCCCTCCCCTAGTCTTTATCAGTCAGCTATGTGAATGTTTTAGAATTGTAATGTAAAACCGACACGAGTCCTGGTGCTGCTATTGGCTTTTGCTTCTATACGTTACTAACCATCTCATTGTAATTACCCTAATAATTCACATGTCTGTGCTAATGATATTGAGCTTCCTGTTGCTTGCTTGCAGATGGTTGCGAGTAGTTTTATTGCAGAGAGTCGAAAGGAATATAACTCAGCATACCAGATGGAAACTCTATCTGCCCCACCAAAGCTTGCTCCAGGTGGTGTGCCAACAGGGGACACCAGCCCACCGCCTCGTGGTACTCTAAGTGAATCTTCGGGTCGGCTGCGTAGCCCGCTTAATGAGAGCCCAGGAGGCTGCAATAACAACAACCCACAAGGCATGTCAAAGTTGCCATGGAAGTAAATCCTGCTTAACTTTGTAGTCTTCGACTAATTGTGTAGGGGCATGGGCTTTTGGGTTGTGTTGTGCTATTACTATTCAACATAGGCAGAATCGTTGCCTTGTTTAAGTGAAGTAGAATAAAACTACAGGATGTTGGTTGCTAGACTGCTAGAAAGGGCATCCCAAACACGGTTAGTGGAATTTATCCGTTTCTCTATCCATCGAGGTGATATTGATGCGAGTTGAGTTTGGCTGGATTTTGCTCTCTCTCTCTCTCTCTCTCTCTCTCTCTCTCTCTCTCTCTCTCTCTCTCTTTTTAATTTTTAAAATTTTATTTTTTATTTTAATGAGGATGATTATGGTTTTTTCTATCGAATGCTCCTATTACTGTTCATTCTTCTGCATCCGTATCATTTGCGTATCCATAAAAGAAGTCATCATTCCTACTTGTTATGACCATCCAAAGGAATTAACCATGATGCAATTAAACAGCAATCCATATCTAGGAGAACTATTTGAAAATTTAAAATTCCCCACCATCTGTTCCATCACATGAAACACTCCATTTTTAATCCCCCAACTTGTTTGGGGTAATTTCACGAAGTTTAATTATCTCATTCATAACCACTCTCTACCGAGGATGAGGTATCATACACCACATGTATAATTACCCAAAAGCAATGCTTACACTATTTTTTTCGCTCTCTTCAACAACAGCCGTAATGAGGGAAACCCAAGAGCAAAAGTCTGCCAGAACCATCCTCTCGCATTAACAGGATCCACTCTTTTTGCCAGGCACCACGCATATATGGCTTCCCCAATATGTACTGCAGTAGCTACGCAAAATGCTAGCCGTATTCCAAACATTGATCGGAAGAAGAAAATACCAAGAGATCTAAGGACTGGCACAGGTCCTATGGCTGGGAACCAACCACTAGCAAAAAGTAGAATCATTCCAATCACACAAAATCCCCATGCATATACTGTAGGTCCGTCCAAACTTTTCTTTTTCCTATCCTGCCAGTATGAGATAGTCGCAGCCATGCCTTCACGAGGACTCACCATTGGAACATATCCAAGCTCACGCTGCGCTTTAAGGAATGAGAAGTAATGTGTAACACCAACCTGTCAACATGCATCAGGTTCATCAAACATAATATTGTACTTAGGAAAACTTTGTGATACCACATCAACTTCCTATTCATCACATTTTGTAGAAAAAACCCTTTGGTAAAAGGAAATATAGTAAAAGATCAACAGTTTTACTACACAAAATCAGAATGGATCACTGAGTATTTGTTTTTGGTTCTCTCTGTGAAAGCTTTGAAGCACAGACATAAGTCGGACCAGGGAAACGGGGAACCACATATTACAAACCTTATGCACTTCAGCAGGAAGAATGAAGGGCTGAGGAAGCCACCACCGATTCAAAAATGGATATAACATTGTGTATACAGCCCAGAAAATCTTTGCAAGAAAAAGAGCATGTGAAACAGCAAGCCAGGATTTTGGTAAGTCATAATCTAAACTTCTTAAAATTGGTTGGATGAATTCAAAGGTGTTGATTGGAAACCCTGCAAAAAGAAAATAATTTCATCCAAGAAAAAGACCGTGCCATTTTAACTTGTGTCTCAAATCTTCAACTTCACCCAGTAAAATAGTCACAGTGGATAAAACTGCTAGGACAAATAGTTCTGCATAACTTATGAGGGAAAAAAGAAAAGAAAAGAAAAATGTGAATTGATCACATTTAATTACCATCTGATATGAAGTATGGCTGGCCAGCTGCGACTGGACGCCCTTCTTTTCCAGGAATGTCATCTAAAAGTCCCATGCTTGCCAATAGTAGTGCGAGTACCAGGTTATCCACATAAACCCAGTCTGTTTTGACATTAGCATCACCTATTTTGAATGGCACCAAACCCAACTTTGCCAGAGATACTATCCTAGGAAGGTGACGCTCTTCACCTGGTCCATATATGGCAGCTGGACGAACTGCACAGGTATAAAGACATTTTCCAGTATTCTTCCTGTGCAGCAAAGAATTGTCCATGTAACTAATTTCTCGTTGCAGCAGAAAATGGGGCAGAGTATAAACTCAAAAAGATTTCTTGTACCATTTTGTTCATGCCTAAAATAAGAGTAGCAGGGAAAGATTACCATACTTGAGGATTTTTGCAGTTAAATTTACTTACTTAAAAGGGCGGCCATTGTACTTAAGAACCAACTGTTCAGCAATAGATTTACTTCGCCCATAGGAATCAACATGGTCATCAATTGGGAAATAGGGCAAGGCCTCATTGCCATTCACAATCTCCCTTCCCCCAAAGACAACATTATATGTGCTGACATAAATAAGCCTTGAGATCCCAAATTCAAGGCAAGCCTCCAAGACATGGCAGGTTCCATTAATATTCACCTCGTCCACACGAGCAAACTGAAGCATTTCTTTTCCTGACATGCCATATGAAGCCAGGTGGAAAACGCAATCGGCACCAAGAAGAGCATTTTCAACATCTTTTTTCAGGACAAGATCGCCTGTTGTCAAGATTTATATATGGGTAAGCACCTAAAAGCAGATATCTATCCAGAATGGAGTGAAGGCAGACTTGATATTATAGGTATCTCAAAATGGGTAATTCATGGTCACCTCCAGAGATAAAAGGCATTGCGCAAACTTTATGTTTTAATCCAGATTTATATATGCTAAGAAACCTAGATTGAAAAGTTTAAACAAGATTTACAAATTCACGAAAGTGTGCAAGTCAGTGATTTGGAAATTTTAGAGCAAATTCTAGTAGAAGTAGTCACTTTTGTTGTTTCTTCCGAATATTAGAAGGAAATTAGTACAAGAAGAAAAGGCAAACCTTGGATGCAGCGGACGCCGTGGTTAATGAGGCGGTGAGACCAAGGGGAATGAGGTCGGAGGTCAAAGGAGCGAACTTGACGAGCACCCCTCCGTATGAGCTCCAAGCAGAGGGCTGAGCCAAGGAACCCCAGCCCACCCGTGACCACGAAGGTGTTCCCCTCGATGCCTTCATTCTCACTCAAGTGCATTTTCTTTTTTTTCCTTGTTTCTAACAGGAATGGATCGGGTTATTTGGGTGGTAGACGTTGACTGATATTAATGGATGGATCGAAACCGGGATTGAGCTTGACGGCGATAGGGGTGTAAATGATACATTAGTACTTGTAAGTTATTCGGATTCGATTCAAATAAAATTTAAATTCAGTTCGATTATTATCGAGTTAAGCTCGAGCTCAAGCTCGAGTAGCTCGACTTATCGATCGAGCTGAGCTCGAGTATTTTTATACTCGGTTTGAGTAGCTCGCGAGCTTAATCGAACTTTTATATTTAAAATTTTTTTATTATTTTAATTAATAAAATATCTCAAATTCGAGTTCGAGCACAAATAATTGAATTTTTATCGAATATAAAAATCGAGCTTATTTTAATATATTAATCGAGCTTAATCGAGCGAATTCGAGTAGCTCGATTTCGATCACGAATCGAGCTCGAGCTAGAAAAATAAAACTCGATCAAGTTTGAGCCGAGTATCGAGCTTCAAGTTGGGAGCCGAGCTCGAGCTTCTCATTATATTGACTTGACTCGGCTCGATTACACCCCTAAGCGACGGTGCTTCTTCTTCTTCTTCTTATGTTCCAATTTCTTTTTCTTATTTTCTAAATAGAAACTTCATTTTTTTTGGATAAGTATTATGTTCATTATCCCATAAGCAGTAAACTGCTACAAGAAACATGTACAACTCTTCCAATATTTACATTTCAAATATACCTCTACTTAACCTTTAACTCCCACTCAATGCTTGATTTACATGATCAAAAGCAATACTCTTCAGTCTCATTACTCTTAATCTGACTACTTCTTTAATTTGCTTTAAAATAATCTCTTATACTAATGCTTTTGACTTGTATATGCTTTTATTTCTCCTTGCCCATATCCCGTGAATGTATGCTCTCCAAGTTAACTAAAGTATAAAGGAAACCAATGCCTTTTCTTTACGCTTGGTCGCAGCTTATTGGAACTCATTTTCCCATCAAGTACTTTTCATCCTAGGTTACATAGCGATAGTACCTGCTTTCATACTTTTTTGAGTAGCTGCAACTGAAGAAGATGTGATCTCTATTTTTTTTCTCCTACTTATTTAGTACACAGATCTCATCTACAGAAATCTCCCATATAATTAATTTGTCCTTAGTGGAGAGTCAATTAAGAATGGCCATCCAAGTTATTATAACAAATTTGGGAATATATAGCTTACACCAAACAAGTCTGTGCCAGTTTACTTTTGGCTGCCTTTATCTTATTTTATCATACACCTTAGCAACTAAATAACCTAATGGTGCAACTCAAACTAGTAGTGGACATTCAAAACTATAGTATCAACTGGAATCACTTTTGGCAAAAAAAAAAAGCTAAAAAGAAAAATAAGAAAATAGTAGAAAATAGAATAAAGGAAGAAAGAAACAAAAGAGACAGAAAAGTTTTAGGAATCTATTGTGTGTATTTTTTTTCCCTCCTATCAATACATCATTTTAATAAAATTGTAACTATTTCAGCATAACAGTCATTTTCAATACAAGAACTATTAATAGAAACTGTCATTTTTTAAGACTAAATGACCTAATTGATTTTATTTACTGTAACTAATAACACCTAACCCTTTGCTTTGCCATATCACCCATTCTCCGTCTGTAACAAAAATCTATTGGCAATACTTTTCATTTGCAATAGCTTCCTCATACACCTGCTATAGACACCCAATTGGGTCCGGCCCAGATCAATTGGGTCCTGGCCCAAATGGGTAAGCCCAATTCAATTTTATCTTGTATTTTTTTTTCTTCTTCTTTTGTATTTTATGTATTGTATTATTTATTATTATTATTATGTATTAATATATGTATATATTTATTTATTTATTTCTTGTTAATATTTATGTGTATTTTATTATTTATGTATATATATATATATTTTTTTTATCTTTTTTATTTTATTCATTTTTGTATTTTTACTTATCTAATTATATATCTGATATATTTTTTTATTATTATTTTATTTATCCTATAATATCTGTTGATTTATCTTCTCTAATTATCTAGTTTTTTTTTATTTTGATTTTTATTTTGGAGGGCTAGGATTGAAAGTTGAAGAATCCCACTGGGAGTGGGAATTCAATCAGAAGAGTCCAGACTGGATTCAAAGATTGAATTCCCGTCCAAAGAGGAATTGAGATTGATCAGAAACTCCTGATCAATCCCTATATAAAGCACCTCTTGGAACAGAATGAAACACACAGAAAACAGTAAGCAAAGCTACTGATTTGAGAGAAAAGGAGGCGTATAGGAAGCTAAGAAAAGTTTAGGAGTGTTCTGAGAGTGAGAAAATTTTTTTAGAAATTTTTGGCGAAAATTTTTTTTGGAAATTTCTGGAAAATTTCCAGATTCCGGCAAAAAATTTCGGCGAAGTTTGAATTTTTCGGCGACAATTTCGGCCAACCTTGAAGTTTCCGACGACCAACCCAGTTTTCGGCGAAGAATCCCAGAAATCGGTGATCTTCCGGCCAACTTTCGGTGAAATTTCCAAATTTCGGCGACTTTTTTCCAGAATCCGACGAAAATTCCACCGGTGTTCTTTAGTTTTTAGAGAGAATGGAGAGGAAAAAGGAAGAAGAGAGAGAGAGAAGAGAAGGGTTCTGCCGAAAAACAGAGGGAAGTGCCTTTTATACCCTTTTAAAACGACGTCGTTTTGGCCTTAAGTAACCTAGAGGATCCGCGCGTTTTGCCGAACCCGATCGGACCCGGGCGTCGACCCGCTCTCTGACCCGCGCGTGCCAGCCCCCCTCCGAGCCGAGCCGAGCCAAGCTACCAAGCCGCTCCCCCGAGCCGTTTCCCTGCCTTGAGCCGAGCCGATCCGAGCCGCTCCAGGTTTTTTTTTTTTTTTTTGAATTTTTTTGAATTTTTTTTCTTTGAATGTTTTATTTCTTTGTTTATTTGTTTATTTTATTTTTTATTTATTAGATTAGGTTTATGTAATATTCTTTTTATTTATTTTTACTTTTTTTTTATTATTCTATTTTCTTTAAATAAAAATAAAAAATTCTAAAAAAATATATTTTTAGGAAAAAGTTGAAAGTATCAATTTTCCTTAAGAATAAATTTTCAAAAAAATATTTTTAGGGAAAAGTTGAAAGTATCAATTTTCCTTAGAAATAAATTGCCAAAAAATATTTTTGGGGAAAAGTTGAAAGTATCAATTTTTCTCAGAAATAAATTTAAAAAAAAAATATTTTTAGGGAAAAGTTGAAAGTATCAATTTTCCTTAAAAGAAAAATAAATTTTCAAAAAAAATATTTTTAGAGAAAAGTTGAAAGTATCAATTTTCCTTAGAAATAAATTTCCAAAAAAAATATTTTTAGGGAAAAGTTGAAAGTATCAATTTTCCTTAAGAATAAATTTCCAAAAAATATTTTTAGGGAAAAGTTGAAAGTATCAATTTTCCTTAAAAGAAAAATAAATTTCTAAAAAAAAATATTTTTAGGGAAAAGTTGAAAGTATCAATTTTCCTTAGAAATAAATTTTCAAAAAAATGGTTTTTGAGGAAAAGTTGAAAGTATCAATTTTTCTTGAAAATCGAAATTTCCAAAAAAATATTTTTGAGGAAAAGTTGAAAGTATCAATTTTCTCTAAAAAAAAAAATCATTCTTTCCTTCCTTTCTATCTTAATTTTGATTTTTTTTTCTTTAAATAATCCAACGACGGAGCCTCTGCAAGTGAAATAGTAGTTTTTCTTGCATACTCTTGAGGTGAGGGAATTTTCTCAATTTTCTGCTAAAAGTATTAGAGTCAATTGAGAAAATTTCCAATAATTAATTACTTGGTAAAATTTTAAGGCTTTTGGATAACACAAATTTAAGCTGGTACCATCTTTTGATGGGCGTGGTGAGGGTGCTATAACCTTCCTCACACGTAACCGAACTCTCGAATCCTGTTTTGGTTAGTAGACTTGAACCTATTCTTTTAGGAACCTTTAAACTTAGGTGTTCCCTGAAAGGACAGATTCCATAGGTGACCAATCGCACCTAGATAAAAAAGATTGGTGGCGACTCCCTAAAGTCAATGTCTAGCGATAGATCCCCAGATCTAGATGTTATGACAGCTTGGCGACTCCACTGGGGACTTTGAGAGTTAGGCCAGCAAATAATTTGTGTTATCCAAAAGCCTAATAAAATTGAACCTTGTTGTATATATGTGTAATTTTTTAGTCATGTTTATTTACCCTGTTAATTATGTCATTCATGTGCATATGCATAACATGAGCTCTACACCCGAGCTTCGTCCCTCTAGGAGGGAGTAAAGTACCTATTGCTTTCGTGAGGTCTAATGCCTCCGCAGTGGCTAGCGAAATACTCCCACTCAAATTGAACCTTTTTCGCTTGTAGCCTGTAATGGATGAGGATTAGGGTGCCTTACTAGTCTGTGATGGACAAAGATGTAAGGAACAATTTGAGGACCTTTAGACTTTGACCTTAAAACCGCATGTAATGAACCTTAAGAGTGCCTAAACCTAGGATAGAACCCTTTCTACCCAATGATAGATATACCTTGAAGTTAAGACACAAAAAAGGTGTTTATCTAATCATTTTGATTGTTTAACTTTGTGTATCATTTTCATTACCATATGTAACATTATGCATTAGCATCATTTTCATCTCATCCATGAAACTAACTGTATTGTTTGTCTGATTTTATGCATCTGCATTATTTTCATGACCATGTTTTAACACAATCATTTGCATTCATTTCATACTATATTTCATTCAAAAAAATGTACATTTCATTTGTGTATCAAAGCATCATACATAAGGCACAGCATAACATTTCTAATCATAAGTATGGTACTCAAGGTCCGAGGATAGCTCCATCTAGCGAAAATCCTGCTCATCCATACAACACAAGATCCAAAGCAAGGCAAATGAAAGAAGAAAGTTCTCATAGATTTGAAAAGCTAGAAAAAGCTCAGGAGAAGATTGAAAGTGAACTAAGCAAGATTCTGGAGGCCCTCAATAATATGAATAAAGGAAAAGGAGTTGAAGGAAGTACAAGCCAGCAAGAAGTGACTGACCCTTTGTACCCTCCAGGTTTTGGCCCACCTCAAGCCCAGTCTGCCCAAGAGGTCCCGCCACAACATTTCGCCTATCCTGGAATACCATCAGCTTTTAACCCAGGGTAGTATAATAGCTATATAAATCCTGTATTCACTGAAAAAGCAGTAGAACCAATTCCTGATCTAGATGATTTAAAAGAAAAAGAAAAGGAAAAGATGAGAGTAGAGGCTGAGGAAAGTTCCAAGATTAGCATGTTAGAGCAGAGGCTACGGGCTGTAGAAAGATTTAGCTTTTATGGGTCAGTTGATGCTGCTGGGCTCTGCCTAGTTCCTGATGTGGTTATCCCTTATAAATTTAAAGTACCGAAATTTGAAAAATATGACGGTACAAAGTGCCCTAAAACCCACATCACCATGTATTGTAGGAAGATGGCAGCTCATGCACATGATGAAAAGCTATTGATGCATGTTTTCCAAGACAGTCTTACTGGCTCTGCAGCCAGATGGTATGTTCAGTTAGACAGGACTCGTATTCGCTCTTGGAGCGATATGGCACACGACTTTATCAGTCAATATCGACATATCATCGATTTGGCTCCTGACCGTTTATCTTTGCAGAACCTGGAGAAAAAGGTAAACGAGTCTTTTAAAGAGTATGCCTAGAGATTGAGAGATATAGCTTCACAGGTACAACCTCCTCTGACAGAGAAAAAAACTACAGTGTTATTTGTCAGCACTTTGAAGCCTTCTTATTATGAAAAGATGATAGGGAATGCAACAAAGAATTTTGCCGACATGGTGATCTCTGGAGAAATTATTGAAAGTGCCATAAAAAATGGTAAGTTAAGAGGAGGAGAAACCAAGAAGACATCAGAAAAGAAAGAAGCTCAAGCTCAAGCTGTGAGCTTTGATAGACAACAATTCGGGGGTTATCAACCCTATCCATCCCAAGGTTACTCTTCATACTATCCTGTTATGAATAATGCCTCATCCTACCCATACCAGCTAGCCCCACAACCATCTTATTCATCCACTTACCGCCTTAACATTCAAGCTCCTATAAGAACCCAAATTCGTCCTACTAACCCAGCAAGCGGCTCACGAGAACAACGGACTACTCGAGAAAAACCTGTATTTGATCCAATCCCTATGACTTATACAGAGTTATATCGAGAACTCTATAATAGTCACTTGATTGCCCCCAACCATGTGGAACCACTTAAACCACCCTATCCAAAGTGGTATGATCCTACAGCCCGTTATGACTATCATTATGGAATTACTGGCCATTCTACTGAAAATTGCACTGCTTTAAAGTATAAGGTGCAACGGTTGATCAATGATGGAATGTTAAGTTTTGATCAAGGAAAAGCAACAGCACCTAATGTTAGTGTACTGAGCGAAAGTCAAGAACAGAAAGGATCCGAAGATTCACAATGAATTGAGGGGCAAGATGTCAATGGAGATAAGGCTGGTTGAAGGTTTCTTCTGTCATTTTGGGATTTCTTTTCAAACAATGTTAGATTTTTTTGCAATATGACTTCACTTGTTATCATTTTAATAAAGGCAAGTCAATGCATTTCATTACATTTTTCTCTTTCACTCGACCATTATTCCATGCCCTGTTACCTTTCATGACTTTACATTCCCATTTTCAAATTTCAGATGATGAATATTTAGACAATGGTAACAATAATTCTGGAATTTAATTTTGAGAACTCATTCACAGAGGAGATGATTTGAGCGAAAATAAAGAGGGTAAGCCATTACCAGAGATGAAAGAGATATATCTTGAAGGTGTGCAATCTTTTATACAAGTTCATGAGCTTTGTTCAATAGATGATGTTCAAGAAAGGTATTCACAATTGAGATGAAAAATGGCCATCTTTCTTTTACCATTTGAAAAACCATTTATTGTTACCCCTTTAAGCTTATCATTTTTTTTGAAGAACCCCAACCAAGGATCACCCTCTACACTGGAGGGTAAATTTTGAAAAAAAAAAAAAAACACCACAAAAGGTCTCAAAAATGGAAAGAGAAAGAAAAGCAAAAGAAAAATAAAAGCCACACATGACTTGGGGCAAAGTAATGAGAATCTTTTGTGTGAGGAAAGAGAAAAGTAGTGAAATGATGTGGGGGCAAAATGCCAAGCTGCATCAAATGATCCTTTGGTTTTGAACCTTTTTAATACATGTTTTGAGCCTATTATATCCTTTTTTTTATAACCCTTCACCTTGGCCTACATTACAACCTTGAAAAGTCCATTTGGATCAAATGTGAATACTCAACTTGAATGATCATAGGTTGAGCAAAGACATGCTCATGATGAAGCAATGGAATCATGCTACATGAAAGATATGGATGAAAAATGAGAAAAGAGAAAAAAAAAGGGAAAAAATGAAAAAATAAAAAAATAAAAAAGGAGATTCAAATTGAAAACCTGAAAGGGTGATTTTGGTACCAAAAAAAAAGATCTAGGTCAAATGGCTCACATGAATGAAAGATCAAAGACATCTGAAGAACCCTCAAAGACTGGGGCAAAGTTCGTCAAGCTCAAGTTGACTTCAACAGTAAATGGAATGAGTTTTTGAAAAAGAATCCTAGATTAATGTTGAAAATTGTCTGAATATTCATCATTTGGACATACCATTCACCCCAATGACATGTATCCAATTTATTTCGTTTCCCATTTGTTTTGTACTAAAACAGATCTTCATTATTTATCTTTACCATAATTCACCTTGTGTTCTCTTATCATTACACCCCTAGAATGAATTGAGAAAATGCTTGATTGCATTGTATTTGTCAGGATTTGAAATGATAATGAATGAATGAATATGTGCTTAAAAGAGTCTTGCATTCATTTGAAAAGAAATCTAAGATGATGGTGGAGACAAAATGAAGAAATGGTAGAAACCTAGAGGAGATGATTTAGAAGGATATATGATGTGATCAAATGAAGAAATGGGGCAGTGATACAATCAAGTGATGAGTACGAGGATGAATTGATCAATATGACTTACAAGTTGTGATTGAATGATGAAGACAAAATCTGTTTTGGAAAGGTTAATGCTGAGACACCTATGAATAATGACCCAGTGATGGTGGATGAAACTTGTTTTGAAATTTGTTAGTACTGAGAAATTCATTGAATGATGGTCAAGTGATGATCGATTGATGAAGCTTATTCCAAAGTATTGAAAAACAGAACAAGGAAGAATTTGAGCGGAAGAGACAATTAAGAGCTACACTGGTTCGATCCTAGAAGAGCAGTGTAATTGGATCCTTGAGGAATCAAAGGGCTTGACACCCAAGAAAGAAAAGAGCTTGAGAAACTTGAGTACCATACATTGAACAGGAATTGATTGACCAACATTTGCATAGCATGCATTGAAATTCATATGCATTTGCATAGCATACACTACTTTCAAGAAAGTATAGTGTACAAATTCAAGAAGCAGGGGTGTTCCAACATCCCACATGAAAAAGACAGATATGAAAAGACTTTGCAAGTTTGAGAAGAAACTTGTCAGGTAAGTTCCTAATCCTTGAAATAGGATGTCTCTTGGTATCAGGGTTGATTTATAAGACCTTTGGGCATAATCTCCTGAAATCCCTTCAAACACAACTTTCAACTCCTTCGGACATGATTGTCTAGGAGTATTTACTTTTTCAAAGTTCGTTGCCTCTGTTTAGAGGAGCAATTTACTTTCCAAAGTCGTGGTGCCTCTGTTTAGAGGAGCAATTTACTTTTCCAAAGTCGTGGTACCTCTGTTTAGAGGAGCAATTTACTTTTCAAAGTTCGTTGCCTCTGTTTAGAGGAGCAATTTACTTTCCAAAGTCGTGGTACCTCTGTTTAGAGGAGCAATTTACTTTCCAAAGTCGTGGTACCTCTGTTTAGAGGAGCAATTTACTTTTCAAAGTTTGTTGCCTCTGTTTAGAGGAGCAATTTACTTTCCAAAGTCGTGGTACCTCTGTTTAGAGGAGCAATTTACTTTTCAAAGTTCGTTGCCTCTGTTTAGAGGAGCAATTTACTTTCCAAGTTCGTTGCCTCTGTTTAGAGGAGCAATTTACTTTTTCAAAGTCATGGTGCCTCTGTTTGGAGGAGCAATTTACTTTTCCAAGTTCGTTGCCTCTGTTTAGAGAAGTAATTTACTTTCCAAAGTCGTGGTACCTCTGTTTAGAGGAGCAATTTACTTTTCAAAAGTCGTGGTGCCTCTGTTTAGAGGAGCTTTGATAAAAAAAAAAAACAAAAAAACAAAAAAAAACAAAAAAAAAACAAAAAAACCAAAAAATGTTGAGTTGAGTCTTGATTGGGTGTCTACGTCTTTGCGCAATTTCTGTTTCACAGAAAATTTGCAAAGAGGGGCAGCTGTAGACACCCAATTAGGTCCGGCCCAGATCAATTGGGTCCTGGCCCAAATGGGTAAGCCCAATTCAATTTTATCTTGTATTTTTTTTTCTTCTTCTTTTGTATTTTATGTATTGTATTATTTATTATTATTATTATGTATTAATATATGTATTTATTTATTTATTTATTTTTTGTTAATATTTATGTGTATTTTATTATTTATGTATATATATATATATATTTTTTATCTTTTTTATTTTATTCATTTTTATATTTTTACTTATCTAATTATATATCTGATATATTTTTTTTATTATTATTTTATTTATCCTATAATATCTGTTGATTTATCTTCTCTAATTATCTAGTTTTTTTTTATTTTGATTTTTATTTTGGAGGGCTAGGATTGAAAGTTGAAGAAACCCACTGGGAGTGGGAATTCAATCAGAAGAGTCCAGACTGGATTCAAAGATTGAATTCCCGTCCAAAGGGGAATTGAGATTGATCAGAAACTCCTGATCAATCCCTATATAAAGCACCTCTTGGAACAGAATGAAACACACAGAAAACAGTAAGCAAAGCTACTGATTTGAGAGAAAATGAGGCGTATAGGAAGCTAAGAAAAGTTTAGAAGTGTTCTGGGAGTGAGAAAAATTTTTTAAAAATTTTTGGCGAAAATTTTTTCTGGAAATTTCTGGGAAATTTCCAGATTCCGACGAAAATTCCGGCGAAGTTTGAATTTTTCAGTGACAATTCCGACCAACCTTGAAGTTTTCGGTGACCAACCCAGTTTCCGACGAAGAATCTCAGAAACCGGTGATCTTCCGACCAACTTCCGGTGAAATTTCCAGATTTCGGTGACTTTTTTCCAGAATCCGACGAAAATTCCACCGGTGTTCTTCAGTTTTTAGAGAGAAGGGAGAGGAAAAAGGAAGAAGAAAGAGAGAGAGGAGAAGGGTTCTGTCGAAAAACAGAGGGAAGTGCCTTTTATACCCTTTTAAAACGACGTCGTTTTGGCCTTAAGTAACCTAGAGGATCCGCGCGTTTTGCCGAACCCGACCCGACCCGGACGTCGACCCGCTCTCTGACCCGCGCGTGCCAGCCCCACTCCGAGCCGAGCCGAGCCGAGCCAAGCTACCAAGCTGCTCCCCCGAGCTGTTTCCCTGCCTTGAGCTGAGCCAAGCCGAGCCGCGATCCGAGCCGCTCCAGGTTTTTTTTTTTTTTTTTTGAATTTTTTTGAATTTTTTTTCTTTGAATGTTTTATTTCTTTGTTTATTTGTTTATTTAATTTTTATTTATTAGATTATGTTTATGTAATATTCTTTTTATTTATTTGTACTTATTTTTTTTTATTATTCTATTTTCTTTAAATAAAAATAAAAAATTCTAAAAAAATATATTTTTAGGGAAAAGTTGAAAGTATCAATTTTCCTTAAGAATAAATTTTCAAAAAAATATTTTTAGGGAAAAGTTGAAAGTATCAATTTTCCTTAGAAATAAATTGCCAAAAAATATTTTTGGGGAAAAGTTGAAAGTATCAATTTTCCTCAGAAATAAATTTCAAAAAAAAATATTTTTAGGGAAAAGTTGAAAGTATCAATTTTCCTTAGAAATAAATTTCCAAAAAAAATATTTTTAGGGAAAAGTTGAAAGTATCAATTTTCCTTAAGAATAAATTTCCAAAAAATATTTTTAGGGAAAAGTTGAAAGTATCAATTTTCCTTAAAAGAAAAATAAATTTCTAAAAAAAAATATTTTTAGGGAAAAGTTGAAAGTATCAATTTTCCTTAGAAATAAATTTTCAAAAAAAGGGTTTTTGAGGAAAAGTTGAAAGTATCAATTTTCCTTGAAAATCGAAATTTCCAAAAAAATATTTTTGAGGAAAAGTTGAAAGTATCAATTTTCCCTCCAAAAAAAAATCATTCTTTCCTTCCTTTCTATCTTAATTTTGATTTTTTTTCTTTAAATAATCTGACGACGGAGCCTCTGCAAGTGAAACAGTAGTTTTTCTTGCATACTCTTGAGGTGAGGGAATTTTCTCAATTTTCTGCTAAAAGTATTAGAGTCAATTGAGAAAATTTCCAATAATTAATTACTTGGTAAAATTTTAAGGCTTTTGGATAACACAAATTTAAGCTGGTACCATCTTTTGATGGGCGTGGTGAGGGTGCTATAACCTTTCTCACACGTAACTGAACTCCCGAACCCTGTTCTGGTTAGTAGACTTGAACCTATTCTTTTAGGGACCCTTAAACTTAGGTGTTCCCTGAAAGGACAGATTCCATAGGTGGCCAATCGCACCTAGATAAAAAAGATTGGTGGCGACTCCCTAAAGTCAATGTCTAGCGATAGATCCCCGGATCTGGACGTTATGACACCTGCTTTGACTCGGTGCTATATGTATCTTTTTTTTTTTAAGAACATAGCACTACACCCATGCTATCTATAATGAGCCAGCTTGTATGAAAATAGACCACAGCAATCTAAGCATGCAAGCTTTGTTTTAGTTTTCTACATCTTTTTATTCTAAGCCATTGTCAGACTTAGGCTTACACATTATCTACTATTTTACCCTTGCTCCCTTAGTTGTACTTTTTTTACCTAGAAAAAAAGTAAAGCATAGCTAATTAATCTTTTTAATGATTTTATTAGGCAATATAATGTCTTCACCAATAATTGTGTAGGCTAAATAGAACAGACTAAATTAGTTGCATTCTACCAGTATAAGATAGATGCCTTGTTATCCAGTTATGTATTATGGCTATGATTTTTCAATTAACGAGGTACAATCTGTCATGGTAAGCTTACGTGTGACCAGTGGCACTCCTTAATATTTGACAGGAAGAGAACCCAACTTAAAACCTATTGCTTGCAAGATTTTCTTTAACTTTGCTCTTTGAATCTTTGAGTGAAATATCTCACTTTTTGTACAATTTAATTAAAGTCCAAAATATGTGTACAATAAATGTAAAACATTTTGGATGCCAGGAACAGAATTCAACTCCCTTTTTTAAATATTAGTAAATCATTCCTAAATCATAAATGTGTCAATTGTATCTTCTTGCACTTGAGATGATAGAAGAATATACCATATGAGCTTGCAATGTCTAGTAACCTTGATAGCACATTCATTACTATCACGAATAAGTATGGTGACATAGGATCCCCTTGTCTTACTCATTTTGCACCCTTAAAGTATCCCACAAAGCCTTAATTAATAGACAGAGAAAACTTGGGTAAAGTGAGATAGCTTTTGATGCAGCCTACAAATCTTATCAGAAAGCCCATTACCTTAAGGATAGCAAGCAAAAACCCTTAGTGTATAGAATCAAATGCTTTCTTTAAATCTACCTTTATGGCACACCTTGGGGAAATCATGGTTCTGTTGTACCTTTTCACTAATTCCTGAGCCATTAGTATATTTTCGATGATGCTTTGTCCTTTTATAAAAGCTTTTTGGCTTCTGCTAATAAGAGTTGGCAAGTACCTTTGCATTTTACTTGCTAGTATTTGAGTTATACCTTTGTAGATAACAAATAACATGGAATTTTCCTGTAATTTAAAATGCTAGTTGGGCTTTAACATTTAGGTACCAATGCCATTGTAGTAGAGTTAAAGGCAAGTGGCAAGTCTTGAATGTTGAAGAAATACATTATTGCTACTGTTACATCTCCTCATACTATACTCCAAGCTGATTTAAAGAATTATGCATTATAACCATCTGGCTTTACTGCTTTATTATTGATAATATAATTTCATTTATCTCTTCTACAATTACATTTTAGAATATGACTATATATTGTTCTTTAGTCAAGTAACCTTAAAGAATATTTATAATTAACCTCTTCGAGTAGCCTTTAACTTTAGTTTCCTTTGTTCCAAACAATTTTTTGAAAAACCCCATAGCCTCTTCAAATATCTGAGAGAACATGTCCAGCCCTTTACCATCACTGTCATATAACACCTTAATTGTGTTTTTTTTTTGCTTAACTGCCACCATTTTATGGAAAAACCTTATGGTTTGGTCTCCTTCTTGTATCCGTTAGATCCTAGATTTTTGTTTCCATAGGCTCTCATCATATTTCAACAATTCTTGAAGCTATAGTAAAAGACTTTTCTCTTTTTAGACATCAACATTTGATGGTTGTATTAATGTTGCAATCTGCGCCTCCGTTAGTTCCTTTCTTTTCCTTCTAACTTTCTCTGTCAAATCACCAAACTACATAATATTGAACCTTTTTAGCTCCACCTTTAATCTTTTTAAATTCTTATGCAATATAGTCATAGGTTTCTTAGTGGTTTGCACCTTTTATGACTCCTTTACTATCTTCAAAAAATCTAAATGCCTTTTCTAAAAATTGAAAAACTTGAATGGCTTTGGTGGGGATTGGCTTGGGACATTCAACTTAATCAAAGTTGGGCAGTGGTCTAAAACTTCAAGTGGAAGGAATTCAACTATTGAGTTTGACCATTGTAAAAGCCATGCATCATTAATTAGAACTTTGTCTAACTTACTCCATGTGAATAACAGCCCCGTGTATGAGTGATCTAATACAGCTAGTTTGTGAATACACTCATGCAATTTTTTAGTACTTGAGCTTACTATCTGAGAGCTATTATAGTCAAAACTCTTCATATGATGGGTTATCATATTGAAATCTCCTGCTCATATCCATGAGCTACTATCAATTACACTCTAGAGTGAGATCAAATATGTTCATAATCTCTTTTATTCTCCCTCACTATTATATTCATAAATGACAATAAGATATATCACTTGTGTCTCATACATAATTTTACAAGTGATACTTTGATCATTGTCAACAATTAACTCCACATGCAATTTAGACTTTCATAGCAGCCATATTCGACCATTATAAGCTGTAGAGAAATTATTGCAAAAAAACCAACTACAAAAATGAGTGTTCAAGACTTGCAACATATTTTGCTGCTTTATTCTAGTTTCTAACAAATAGGCTACATCAACTTGAGCTTGCCTAATCTTACCTATAACCTTTTTTTTTTCTTCAGATGAGCATTAAGCTTTTTGACATTCCAGCTAAAGATGTTCATGAAGAGACAGAAAAAGATGATATACCTCTTAAGATAGATAAATCTACCTTTACTTTGTTTTTCCCTTTATCAATAAGTCCTCATTTTTATTCTTCAATTGCTTAATTAAGTTTACAACTCTAATTGATGCTGCCCTCACTTTCCTTTGTGAGTTGATAACAAGCTCAACCTTTTTTGTCTCTTGAGATTTTGCCTTCGTCAGGTCCACTTGAGCATCATCATTTATTTTATCATTCTCAACAATTGCTTCAAATAGAGCAAATCTATTTGCTAAAGCTAAATGCATAACTTGTTTTGCCTCAATTATGGCATTTTTCAATACAACCACTTCTTTTTCTTCATTTCTTAGTTCATACTTTGGCTTATTATTTTGTTTCTTTGGTTGCCACACCTTTGTTTCTATAACCATTGGCTTATTTATACAACTTTATCCGCATGCCTAAATATATTGTAGCACCAACACCTTGGAGGCATCCATTATACCTCCACCAATATTGAAACAAGTATTCCATTTCTAAGCATCCATGAATCGAGGGACTTCAACATTTGCTTCCATCTTTACACAAATCTTTGCATAAACTAGTCACTCATAATTCGCTATAATTTTATCCATATACAATGGTACACCAATGGCTCTTGCTATATAGCTTAGCCTTTTTTTTGTGTATAACTCCAATGGCACATTCTTCAGATGTATCCTGTTCATCTAAAAAGCTAAACTTTTCATCCCTAGTTCCCATTTTCGAACAATGATAGGCTTGTTCTGAATAAGACAAGGCCTTGATTTTAGTACTCTATCATGATCCAGTTCAAAAGAGAATTGCAATAAGAACAAGTTATTACTTGCTGGTTTGATCATAACCAATCTTTTCTTTCCTCACAAGATAATAACTAGTCACTGAAATTGGCTATAGGTAGGTGTTTTACCAATAAATTAAGCTATCAATGAGTTCCACCATTGATGCATTGCTAGTATTCGATGATCCTTTCATGTCTACCTCTCAAATTGATAAGATGATAACAATAAGAAAATTAGTAGTTCGACAAGATAATTGAAGGTTAAAAAAAATTAATAGTTTAAAATAAAAAAGATGACAGCTGGGCAAGAAAGATTCACTCACGTGAGTTGAGAAAAATTTTGCCCTCTCCCTTTCAAACTTCAATTTTTGTCATCAATGAGGCATTCAAAGTTTATATTATATTCATAATTATTAAAATCCAATAAACCATTCATGTTTTATAAATAGTTATTAAATTTCCAATAAGGTTAAGGCAAATAGAAATGATTTAATTACTTTAATCCTAAAACTATATGTTAAAAATCAATTAATTAAATTTACTATGATCCACTTAGCAAATTTGGCGGAGCGGATAGTACTGCAAACTTAACAGTAACACTTATACATATGGTTAAAGCTAATGAACTCAATTCAGAATAACTTTAGCTGTAAATTCAGTTGTAATGCTTTTCATAACATTAGCATTCATATATTGTTGATCAAAGATGGGGCAGTCTTTACTCTAATATATGTTCATACAACCACTTAGTGCAATGGTTTAAAAAGGAATTGAAGTTCATGGTTAGCAATTAGCTGAATGGAATGAAAAATCACACTTGCTATTTTTTTTTCTATTTTTTAAGTTTTAACAACAATATAAAAAAATTGAAAAGAAAAGCATAGAAAAGTTCATCCATCCATCCATCGGATAAATCCATCAATTAAGATGATAAAAAGAATTAAGGGTCTAGGGAATTAATACTACTAATATGCTAATCAGTAAAGTGCAAAGGGCAAATTACGAGAGACAAGCGACGCACTGAGGACAGGAATGAGATGGATGACATCCGAGGAAATCCTACACCTTCTCTACTAATCTCACATAAAAGTAAATGTAAGATAAGTTTCTTTTTTTCTTTTCATTACTTACATTTGCATGCACACATGGTCATATATTTATAGATAAGGTAACTGTTATCTTGATGCATGAGAAATACTACTGAAGCTATTTCATTGGTTGTACTATCTATTTGACTATATTTGTGTTTTGTATTACTAAATCAATGGACAAATCTTGTGGCTGATGTGTATAAAAAGAAGTGGATGCCATAAGTGTTCAAGATTATGCAAACCATCCAAAGTTGAAGCCATCTGTTGTATAAATCGAATTTGCAAATGAATGTAATAGTGAACCAACTATTGGTCTTAATTGACATTGATGTGTCATGGTGTGCCTTTCTTTTTTTAGTTTCATTCTAGTATCAGAAACGATCAAAGTAAGCTTTCTATATTTAACTATGTACTAATGGTTTGTAAATTATGGTGGACCGAGTAGTTATTTAGGACTTTTTCTATAACTACTAATGACATCATTATCTAATTACTTTTGCAAAAGCAATCAGAATTACCATGTGTTTTGAACCATTATTATCCTGTTGAACAAATACCATAATCAAGATGAGTAGATCACTAAGTATATAATGCTTGTACCACTAGATAAGTTAAAATGTGAGATCCAGATGGAATGCAGGGGTTATTATATAGGGTATGGTAACTATTGGTGTTGAGCTCCGACCTAAGAATATTCTTGTAAAAGCATAATAGAGGGATAGCTAGAGGCAAAGATAGGGAGCATTCCTTATGCTTGTTCTTTGATGCACAAGTCAGAAAAGATCAGGTTGAAAAAAAAGTGAAAAAGTAAGACAAAAAGAAAGGTATGAGTTAGTTGAACTTAGTTACATGGTGCTTGAGTCTCTATTATAAGTAAGTTGAAAAGGACAAAAAAGGAACAATTAGGACAAGGTCAAACTGAAATAGCACTGGAGATGTTAGACTGACTTAATATATCAAGTCGATATAAAAGACTAAGATACCCTTAATTATCTACTAAAGACTAAAAGAGAACAAAAAATCACTATGCCTTTTTAACCATTATATGCCCCTAACATTATGTACCCTCATCAGGTGGTTTGAACATCAAATCATCGAATTTGTTACTGACATCCTCGGTGTGAAACAAGTGGTTGCATATTTCATCAAAGGCCGACGTTGTAGGGGGAGGTCGACTCTGAATGATGACAAGCTTTGAGTTACAGTCTGACCTAATAGTTATCCAATCTTACACATGTGTTTTTGGATGAGTACATAATCGATTTAAAGGTTGTCAAGGTGATAATTGTCTAAAATGATTCAAGATTATAACCGGAGTTCGTAAGGCCATGGTGAAACTTGTGTTTTATTTCAAAACTTAGGACTTGAGCCTTCATTTTGAATCCTAAGAGTGAACCAAGCTCTTGGTTTACCCTTAACAATTGTTTAGTTTAACCAATCTGATATGGAATTTGTTCGGTTAGGTCAGTCTGATAGCATTAAATGAAAACAAAGATGGTTTGAATGAAAGATTTAAAGTAGGAAGATGAAACGATGTGTACCCATCCATGCTTCGACACATGACAAGGATTGTGTCGTCCTTTTGGGTTGAAATGCATCTATATAAAGAGGTTGACAGAGCTTTAGCTTTCTATCTTTCATTTTTTTTGCTCTCGATTCGACCTAAAATTTTTTATCTCTATAACTTTCTTGCCTTTCAAGTTTTTTTACACTCGTTTCAGTGCGTATTTCTAACTTTATCTTATAATATAAATTCTAAAAAGGCTAAAAGCTATAAGATAGAGCCAAGAGAAAGTCAACAAGAGCAGCAAGATGACAAATTGATCCCTCTTGTTATTGAAGGTCGTAACTATACAAAGACAACCTATTGGTTCAATCTGATGTTTAAAAAATGATAACATTGTAATGAAAAGAATGCTCAAGTATAAGGCGAGCGAGTTTTAAACACTGAAAAGCCGTATGCTCAAATCAACTTCGAACTTCAAAATCTACCTATTTTTTCTATCTCTTAAGTCAATCCTTCTTTTATGGTCGACCTTCTTTCCTCTGCAGGTATTCCTTTTTTTGGGGTTCAATCTCCTTCACCTCATAACATTTCTACTCTTGTCCTTAATCTATTTTTTTTTTACATCTCGTCCTCTTTTAAACTGTCTTCACCCTACCTCTTTTTTTCTAGGATTGAGCTACTTTCATTTACTATTCTTTCTCAAGATCCATTTTCTACCCAAGAGTTAGATTCTTCTAACGATAAGCGTTCTGATGAGAGGTAACAGAAAGAGAGTAACTTGGCTGAAGAAAGTGATAGCGAGGGGAAGAGTCTTGCAGAGTAGGACAAACTCACTGAGGTCCTTATGTATACTCTATATGACCTTGGCGTGATCATCAAAGACGTGATAAATGAGCTAAAGGATAGAGTAAATCTCAAAGATGTGTTCAGCTCACCACATTCAAGCTCTAAGTACCACCTTTTTTTTCAAAGAAAGGTATAGTATAATAACCCAAACTTTTCAGATTAGGTCATTGATAGACTAGAGCCACATCGGCTATATATATTAGGATTCGTTCATGATCGGTCTGAGGTTTTTACTTCATCTTTTATTCATTTTAATTTTTAATTCTTATAATTTAACTATCACTCAGCTCACCCTAAATTCTGTTTGGTATATAGTCTTTTTTATTATTCTTTGTTAACATTTAGATATTCTTCCTTCTTTCCTTCTATTCAGGGAGTTTTTTTCTCTTAAAAAAATCCAAGTGGTAGTATGTGATTTTATATCACTTTTCAGCTAAATAAAAATATTCACATCGATTGCCTGAGCTCAATAAAAAATTGGAAGCTACTATTTCTATGCCTTAAAAAATAAAAGGCCAATAATGATGATGAGCTTGAGATTGAGGCTTAAAAAATAAAGAGTACACTCAGTTCTGTTATTGGCATATCGATGGCCTTTTCCATCTTTGATCTGTCAGATTATGAGAAAATTTCAAATTTTACATGTAGAAAGAAGCTTATTATCGATACTCATAGGTTGACCTCCTAGGAATAATAAACAATACAAAGTATTGGGGTATGTTTAAGGTAACTTCATCCGATTTTATTTTGAGTTAATTTTTTATCTAACCGTTAGCTCAATTTTACAAATATGGCTGAAGTTGGGAAAGACTTTAACGTCGCCCTATATTAACATACCTTGAGGCCCAATATGGGAAAAAATTCAACTCGAGGCCCCATCACTTATGGGAGAAAAGTAGTCAATACAGCCATACATCGCGTTCCCCCAAATCCAAAATCAAAGGCTAGGGTAGGTCAAGACCTGTTCTTTACGTCAGCATTGATGCCACCCTTTCTACCTAAAAGACCACGAGTGGAGGTGTTATCCATTTTTTCTAACAATCTTGAGGCTAAGGTGTTGAGATCTAGCTCAAAAAAAGAGTCGTGAGGTTAGAGTTTACTCCAACAGATGACCTCATCTCTAACCCCGATGTTGCTAGAAGGTTATACAAAATCATAGTTCTTTTTTATAGTAAGTATCTTCTAACCTCAAATTGGTTTCTTGGTTTTTATTTTTCTAAGTCTAAGGTCTTTTCTTGTAGTCTAAAAAAAGTTTCCACCTCAGCCTATGTAGAATAGCGATGGAGCCTTCCATTACTCTTATCTTACAATAGGGCATATGTTGAGGGTTAAAAAAGATATCATTCCCCTTGCTGAGGAGCATAAGAAGAGCTTGGAAGCATTAAGCAACGTCAGATCAAGCCTCACTACGTCTCATAAGAATAAGGTAGAGCTAAAGAGAAAAATAGATGACCTAGCAGTAAAGCTAGAGGTCATCTCGATAGATAAAGCCTTAATCGAATCGATGAAAGAACAGGTCAAACTAAAACTAAATAATGCCCAGGCTAAAATTACAAGGCTAAGGTTTGAATTTGAGGCTTGAGACAAAAAGGAAGAGTTACAGATTAAGGTTATAGAGGAGTATAAAGCCTCCAATGAGTGTTGTCAGGTGAAGGTGAAGTTCTCTAAAAAAAATATTCTTAGTACTTTCTAACTAGCCAATGAAGAGATACAATTCAAATTCTGCTCTCTCAACTTTGATCTTTTTGATATTGATATCAATAATATTAGATCAAGGCTTAATCCAAATCAACTCGAGGAGGATAAAAAAGAAAAATAATAGAAGGATAAAGATTAGGCCCTAGAGGAAGAGCTAGAGGTCATTATGAGGACAGAAAAAGAAAAGGTAGAGGTCATTAAAGTTAAGGTCATCATTCCTCTTACTATCGATGAGAGCACTCCTCTCATTACTACTGACGAGAGTACTCTTCCCACTATTATTGCTATCGCTAATAATTGAGTTTGATATTTTTTATTTTGATTTTGTAAACTTGTTGTAAACTTTTTGACTTTGAGGTTAGGTTTTGTGAAAACCTCCCATACTCCAACTAATATACTTAGTTATGTTGAAATTAAAAAGAAAATTCTTTAAAGTTTTAAATTGGTTTTACTATTGTTTCTTTCCTATTGTATTAGTTCAAGAATGGTTTACCGATCTAAAGGCAAATCATTGGACTACATACTTGCATAGTTATTTTACATCAAATTAAAGTAACTATGAGTTCTAGGTCAAATTTCTTCAAACGACTTCAAATCATTTATACACAAGCTTACTAAAGATAATTCAATTCATATGTTCGGGTATAAAAATACATAGAATGTGGGCTCGGTTAGAATCGATCTAGTGATATTTTATATCATCAGGATAAAATAATGTAAGTGCAAGCTCGATTTACTCTGATTTACTAGTAATCGAGTTGATTTATATCTCACATACTTGGAATGGTAGTGCCAGTCATAAAATAGTACAAGTGTGAGCTTGGTTTATACCAAGTTACTAATAATAGACATTTAGGTTAGCAGCATTCCATGTACTTAGGACGATGTTGCCGTTTAGATTTTATAATTTGTTGGTTGCATAATGGACAACCTCCTTAACAATATACGATCCTTCTCACATAGGGACAACTTGCCACTTCAGTCATCTACCCTTGAAGCTTTAACTTTTTTGAGTATGAAGTTGCCATTCTTGATGTATTTATGCCAGACCCTTTATTATAATATTGGCTACCTTTTGCTGGTAGGTTGTAATTCAGGTCAAAGTTATATCCATTTGTTCTTCGATGAAGTCTAGGTCGACACTAAGTGCCTCTTCATTTTTTTCTTCTGATGCCAATTAACTCTTAAACTCGACAGGCCAATCTCAATAGGTACGATGGCTTCTGTTCCAAATGCTAAGTGAATGGGGGTTTTCACTTATAAGGACCTTTGTGGTTGTCTTCAGAGCACACAGAACTTCTAGTAGCTCATTAGCCCATTTTTTTTGCTACGTCAAGCTTCTTTTTTAGATCTTTTAGTATTATCTTATTTATAGCTTTAACCTACCCATTAAACTAAGGGTGTGCAACTTATGTAAACCTAAGGTCAATGTGAATATTTGAGCATCATTCTCGGAATCTTAGATTATCAAATTATTTGCCATTGTTTATTATTATGGATTGAGGTAGTCTGAATCTATAGACTATATATTTTTTTTTCATATAAACTTCTCAACTTACGCTTCCGTGATAATGGTTAGGGTTTTGACTTCTAACCATTTTGTGAAGTAATCTACTGTCATTAAGATAAATCTTCTCTAACCTATGGCCAGAGTGAATGATCCAATGACGTTTATCCCCCATTGTATGAATGGTTATGGGTTGATGATAAGAGTGAGCTTGATTGAGGGAAAATGTTGCACATGGGTAAACTTTGATGTTTGTCATATTTTCACTAATTTGATCATATCCCTTTTGATAATGGATCAATAATAGTTTTACCTCAATATTTTATAAGCCAAAAGCTGAGGTTTGAGGTGATTTTCACATATTTCTTCATGGATTTCTCTTAAGACATGCTTTACATTCTTTTCATCAATACATCTCAAGTAGGGTAACTTGAAGGATCTTCTGTATAGTTTTTTTTCAATTATTATGTATTGGAGGGCCTTTTTTACCAGTGCTTTAACTCAAACCCTTTCATCAGGTAGCATTCTCATGGTCAAATATGCTTTAATTGGTGTCATCCATTTTTTTCTATGACCTATCCCATAAACTTATCCTCGATACTTTTATGCATTAGTTCATCTACTAAAACTTAGTCTGGGCTTTCCATTGCTACTCTTGAAGCCAACTTAGACAAGGCATCTACTATTAAGTTTTTTAACCTCAGTATCTTTTTCACCTCTGTATTTTTTAAGCTAGCTATCAAAGCCAGTGCTTTATCAAGGTACTTTTAAATTTCATCTTTTCGAGTTTAAACTCTTCATATACCTGTTTGACCACTAGTTAAGAGTCACTATAAGCAGTTATGCACTGAATATTCAGCTCGATTGCCAACCTTAGATCGGTTATCAATGCCTCATATTCCATTTTGTTATTAGATGCTCCGAACTTGAATATCAAGACATATGGGTACCGTGACCCTTCTAAACTAAATAAAATGAGGTCAGCTCCTCCACTCTGGCTTGTAGTAGGTCTGTCGACATAGAGCTTTTAGACATCTTTATTTGAAATTTCATTTTTTTTAGGTTGTACTTTTAATTTTATTGAGGTGTGCTCTACTACGAAGTTTGCCAACACATATGATTTTGATATCGATCTAGGTAGAAAGTGTAGATCAAATTCATTAAGCTTTATCGCCTATTTGATTAGCTTTTCTAACATTTTAGGCTTTTGTAAAACTTACCTTAGTGGCTGATCGATTAGGACATAGATCATATGAGCTTGTAAGTATGGCCTGAGTTTCTTAACTGAGGTGACCATGGCATATGCCAATTTTTTTATACTATTGTAGTTAACTTCAGATCCTATCAATATTTTACTTACAAAATAGATCGATTATTGTTTCCCTCTCTTTTCTCGAACTAAAATCGAGCTGACAACTTGATTTATGCTAGCCAAGTATAAGTACAATGTTTCACCAATCCTTAATTTAGATAGAACAAGTAGGAAGGATAAGAACTCTTTAAGTTCATCAAAAGTTTTTTGGCATTGAAGAGTCTATCTGAAGTCAGAGACATTTTTAAAAGTTTTGAAAAATGGTAGACATCATTCTGTCGATCTAGACATGAGTCGATTGAATGTGGTTATCCTGCCTGTTAGCTTCCATACCTATTTTACAGAAGTCATCGCTTTCATTTTTTAAGATCATCTAAACCTTATCGAGATTCACTTTTATCCTTTTTTGGTTGATTATGTAGCTAAAAAACTTGCTTGATGTAACCTTAAAAGTATATTTACTCAAGTTGAGTCTCATATTATACTTTCTAAAAGTGTTGAAGGTTTCTCTGAGATTTTTCAAATGCTCGGTCAAACTTTTACTCTTGACTATCATTTCATCTATATATACCTTCATGTTACGGTCGATCTGATCTTTGAATACTTTATTCACCATTTTTTAGTAAGTCATCCTTGTAGTTTTCAATCTGAAGGGCATGATTTTATAGTAATACATGCTTTTCTTGGTAATAAAAGTTATTTTATCCTTATTTTTTTTTAACATCTTGATCTGATTATAACTAGAGTAAGCATCTATGAAACTAAAAAGGTCATACTTAGTGATATCATCACTAGCTAATCTATGTTAAAGAGGGGAAGTTATCTTTTAGACAAGCTTTATTCAGGTCAGTAAAATCCATGCACATCTTTTATTTTTCACTGTGCTTTTTTACCATAATTACATTGACTATCTACTTAGGGTAGTAGACATCCCTGATGAAGCCAGCTCATAATAATTTGTCAACCTCTTCCTTAATGGCCTGTTGTCTTTCAAGAGTAAAAATTCTTTTCTTTTGCTGAACTAGTTTGACCTTGGGATTAGTATGTAATATGTGGACCATTACCTCAGTATCAATTTCAGGCATATCAAATAATATTTGGGTAAATAGGTTGACATTATCTTTTATAAGTTGGATCAATTAGTCTTTATGCTAAAGCTTGGCTTTGAGCTGTATGCATTTTTTAGGGGTATTGTTCCAAAATAGAATTGTTATAAAGTCCTCAGTCAGCTCTGATCAATTTTTATTCGAGTTTAATTTTTTATCAATTATCTCTTTTTATTCTATTAGATCAAAATCATTTTTTACAAAAATAGGTCCCGATGTAATGATTAATATATTGAACAACTTATTGAACCTATTAATATAAGTGAAGTGTATTTTTCATTTAATATTGTGCTTTGATCGACGTGTTAGCTCGATCCAAGTAACATTAATTTTTTATGCCAGCTTAAGAGCTCAATCACTTAAAATTTTAAAAATAGAACAAAATTGAACTTTTGTGAAACTTAAGAGCCCAAAGCTGTTTAAAAGCGTGCTTTTGTCAGGTCGACCTTAGTTTTATGCTCAGATCGACAGTTTCCTACCTTTTGCCAATTTTTTGCATCGATTTCTTTTTGTTTTCCACTTTGGTATCGATCGAGCTACATGTCTACTTCTCAATCTTACTATTTATCATTGTAACATAATATTGTCGTGCTATGGATTGGTCTCCCCAAACTTCTCTAACCCCTGTAGGTATTAAAAATTTTACTTTCAAGTGGAGAGCTAAGCTTACAAGCTGCATAACAGACTGGCTAGGTCGTCCTAATATCATTTTGTAAGCAAATGGGATATCCACTATCATGAACTCTACAATTGAGGTAATCATCTTCAATTTTATTCCCAAAAAGATTAAGAGCTTGATAGTTTCTCTTACTAGCATCTACTCATTTTCAAACCCACTTAGTGTTTTGGTGATCAGCTTTAACTGATCTTTGCTTATCCTTATTTTCTTGAAATAGCCATAATACATAATGTCAGTCAAACTCCCATTGTCAAATAAGATTCTTTTGATCATACAGTTGTATACCAAAGCTGTGATCAATATGACATCATCATGTGGGTGTTAGATCATTTTCAACTCTTTCAAGCTGAACAAAATCAACTGGTCTCTCCAATTTTTTCTTTCATAGTTGAGGTGTCTATTACCATTATCAGGCTTGGGTTGAACTTCTTTTTTATCGAGGTAGAGCTATCTTCTATGATCACAATAATCATTCTAATAATTGGCTTGCTATTTTTAGCTCAGCCTTTGTTTTTTATTTAGCTTTTCCTCTTAGACATCCATTCTTTCTTGATCTAATCTTCCCTCTCTATCTCGGGTGGACGCTTTGTGGTCATTTCTGAAGTTTTTTTCTAAATTGATCTTGTCTTTTCTGTCCGACAAACCTTTTTCAGTTAACCTCACCTAATTAGAGCTTTAATCTCATTTTTCAGGTTGACACAATCTTTTGTATTATGGCCAATGTCCTGATGAAATATGCATCTTTTAGTCAAATCTCGCCTTGTATTCTGTCCCAATGGCTTAGGCCATCTGAGGTTGGAATTTTTTTTTATTTGCATCAAAATCCTCTCTCAAAAAGTATTTAATGCAGTGTAGCTTTTTTTTTTACTAGGGTTTTTAGCTCTATGTTGTCTCTCTCTTTGGGAGGATCGTAGAATTCTTTACCTTTTTTACAATCAAGGTGGAGAGATAAGCCTCTCTCACCTACGCTGCCAATGAGGAGGGATGAGCCTCTCTCATCTTTGTTTGTTTTCATTATAGCTTCAATGTTGATATATTTTTCTACTATTAGCAAGATGTCAGCCAAAGTTTTTGGTGGTTCTAACAACAATGTCAACTTTAAGTGGTACTCTTTATCATTGAGTCCACTGGTCAATATAACAATAGTAGCTGTCTATTCTAGGTCTTTGACCTATAGAGCTTTCGCATTAAAATGCATGACATAACTTTTAAAAGTTTCATTCCACTTTTAATGAATTGACATTAGGCTTAAGGTTATTTTCTTAGCTCTTCCATTACTAGCGAATCGAGATAGGAATAAGTGGCTGAGCTCCTTGAAAGTAGTGATCGATTTCGGTTCGAGACTATTATACCAGGATTGAGCTATGCCTTTCAAAGTAATGGCCAGACTCTTGCACATTAGAGCCCCGTTTGCCCTCAAAAGTATCGCCATATGTCTCTAAGGTTAGCATTTTAAATCCCTTGAGAGGCATGGCTCTGTCAATCTTTTTTGTAAAGGGTGAGATCTCTAAGAACTTGAGCTCATCCTCAAATATTGCTGGTTTCGTTTTCAATTCTTTCTTTATGGCCTACATCCAAGCTTTTAAATCTCTATTCAATTGAAGCTCATAGTCTGTTTGTTTGGACTTTTGGGTTGTGGCATGTGTAAAATTGTAGCTGAGACGATAAAGGGTTGGATTGGTATGCTTTTCTTCTCTAGAGGTCGAAGAGGCTTCTGCTTCTTCGTAGCTCGACTACCTGACAATAGCTTTTTAGCCCGGTGTGACTAAGTCTAGCACTTTGGAGACTTGTAGTGGGGTTATAATTTGGAGCATTTGTTTGAGGGCTTGTATTTGCTCAGTCAAAGCTTAAAATTGCTCCATGGTTGGCCCTGCCTGTGATTGACCTTGACGGACAGAATGTTGGCTTTGGTGAGTTTTTGTTCTAGCCGAAGTGGATGTCTCTCCTTCCTCTTGGGTTTTTTTTTTTTTTTCTAGGTGGCATTATTTTGTGCTCAGTTATTATGAAAATGCTAGTCCCTTACCCAATGCACCAAATGTTGGTACCAAGCTCCAACCTGAAGATATTCCTATAAAGGTAGATGAGAGAAATGATTAGAGACAAAAGCATGGGATATTCCCTGTGTTTACACTCGGATATGCAAGTCAGTAAAAATTAAATAAAAAAAGAAGTGAAAAAGTAAAAAAAAAAAAAAAGAGAAAAGTATGAGTTAGATGAAACTAATTTCATGATGTCTAAATCTCTATATTTATAAGTAAATTGAATGAGACAAAAAGGAAACAATTAAGACAAAACCAAACTAAGATAATAATGAAAATGTTAGACCAATCTGACATATAGTAATCTTTTTTTCTCTTTAAATTTTTAGTAAATAATTAAGAGTATTTTGATCGTTTATAAATATCAAAATACTCTTAATTATCTACTAAAAACTAAAAAATTATTATATTTTTTTTTACCATTATATGTCCTTAACATTAACAAAGGCACGGGACAGGATTGCTACAAGGATTATCGAGCATATGCCATATAAGAGTTGAGCAAATATACTATTATTATATTATAATAATGCTTGGCCTGCAGGGGGAGGGACTTAATCATCGGGGTTCTCCGACACAATTTGCTGACATTTGTTATCACCACCATCGTTGGACCAACGAAAAACATTGGAAGTTTCTTAGGGGTTTCGCGGAATTTGTTCGAGGTTGGTATTCCCTAGTCAAATCCTGAAGAAACTAACAGGGCGATTCATTAATATTCGTTACAAGGGGCCGAAGAAATAATTGTAAGGGGGCCCACGCTAACGACAAAGAAATCGGGTCCTATGGACTCCACTTGTACTAGGTTACTTTGTCCCTTGTTATCTGCATTCAAGTTTTGTTACGTGTGAATTGAATTAAATTTTATATTAAATTTATTTAATTATAATTTGTTGAGTGATTTATTTATTTGATATAATTTTTTTAATTTATATATATAATATTTGAATATAATTGTAATTTTCATTAAAAAAAAAACTCTACGAACAAAGACAACAAGAATATAAATCAACGGGTAGAAATCAAAGTTCGCTAGCCTTAGCCTCCGCTGGAAGGGGAAATTAATTTTAGAAACAGGCCCTCTTATCTTTACCCAATCAAACTCAGAGATATACTTTTGTCTAAAATTAAAAACAAACTCCCCGACCATATTTGAGGTCAGCATTGAATCTTAAAAGCAGTATTATATAAGAATTTATATTACCTCAATCAATTCATATCGAGTTGTAGGATATTTGTTATATCATACATTTTCAATTTAAGTTAAATTAATTCAATTTTATGTATTTGTTCAATTATCACTTTTAATTATGTCTACAAAAATATAGAGCAACCAACAAGTGGATTGTAGTCATAACGCAAAGACCTATATTTCTCATTTAATTAAGTATTCTAGGTTTGGTTGATTAGCCTGTCAGCGTAGTTTGAAACAAGGAAATTAAAAAAAAAAACACCTTGGAACAAGCATACAACAAGTGCGCATATCTATATATATATATAAAACCGAGGAAGTGCAAAGATGCATCAAGCAATTAGGTGACAAGGTCTAAGCCTGTTGATTCGCATCTTGTGAAGAATCATGACCTCAATTCCTAAGGCTCAGTCAACCCTGCGTGGATCACATCTACTCATCCTTTCTACTATTTTCTCCACGAAACTACCAAGCAAATTACTCTTTTCGGTCTTGACTCTCGTGAGTTGTTATATATATGTTTCTGGCCCTAATTGCTCCATCATCTAGCAAACTTAGATTCTTAATTCTCTCCTTTAGTAGCTTTTAATTCACAATAAACAGGGATGTCGTTGAAAGTCCTTTCTGCCCTCGATGTAGCAAGAATCCAGTTGTACCACTTCAAAGCAATCATCATCGCAGGCATGGGACTCTTCACCGATGCCTATGATCTCTTCTGCATCCCTCCTATCATCAAGCTCATAGGACGAATATACTACGTAGAGGAGAAACAATACAGGACCACCCCAACCGTTGTCGTCTCTGCCCTGGTGGCTATAGCTCTTCTAGGGACCGTAGTTGGACAACTGGTGTTTGGGAGGCTAGGCGATCGGATAGGAAGGCGCAGCGTGTACGGGCTGTCATTGGGCATCATGGTGCTTAGCTCCATAGCTTGCGGTTTTTCAATATGCAGGACCAGAAATTGCGTCTTGGTGAGTTTAGGGTTTTTCAGGTTCTTGCTGGGAGTAGGAATCGGGGGGGACTACCCGTTGTCGGCAACCATCATGTCGGAGTTTGCTAATAAGAAGACGCGTGGAGCCTTTATAGCGGCTGTGTTTTCGATGCAGGGCTTCGGGATTTTGGTCAGCTCCGTAGTGACGATGGTGGTTTGTAAGATATTTGAGGCTACATCGCATGTGTCGAATGGTCAAACCCCGGAGCAGGTTGATATTGCGTGGAGGCTGATACTGATGGTGGGTGCAATTCCCGCTGCGATGACATATTACTGGCGTATGATGATGCCCGAGACGGCCAGGTATATGTAATTTTTATTTTTTATTTTTACTCTAAGCTTTATAATTAATGTTTTTATTTATTTATTTATTACGGCCTCACTAATTTGAAGTCTTCTTCTCCTTTTTACCGATGGGTGGTTTATAAATGATTCTACATAAATAGATTGAGATTCATTGTATGAGTTTAGAATTGAATTTTGGGATCAAAAGAAATATTGATGAGTGATGGGGGGAGGGCTACTGCGAAATCCTACCATTGACTTCATCAGCCAATCGTTTACAAGTCTTTTTAATTAATCATATCGCCAATATAATATCATTTATTAATTTTAGCAGCCTGTAGGCGAGACGTAAATCAAATATTAGGATGCAACTACTAGCTACTAGTCAGGAAATAGGATTTTCATGATTCATGTACCAACACACACAAACAGCTAATAAGATATCAACTAAAGCAAAATAATGTCAAAATATTTAACTAAGACAGCCCATATATAGTTCTCATCAACTTATTAATGGAAGGGTTGGGTGAGGACAGCTAACTTAATTGTTTGAGCATGAATGTTGGACCAATTAACAAGCACAACATCGGTACATCCGATATATAAGCACATGACTTTGCTTTTCACTCTCTCTCTCTCTCTTGCTCTCTCTCTCTCTCTCTCTCTCTCTCTCTCTCTCTCTCTCTCTCTCTATATATATATATATATATATATATATGCCTAGGTTATTACATCATCATCATCATCAATATCATCATCATCATCATCATCATCATTGAAGTAGTTTCTATATTACTATTAATCAAATTATCAAGGAAGAAAATCAGTAAATGCATGTTTTCACCCGATTGGAATGATCAGCTAGCGTCGGTAAGTTTGAATTTTTAGAAGCGCTACAATTGATACACTACTGTTCTTGCATGATTTTGATAACTAATCGCAAAAAAGGGTTGTCATCAAATTTGAAATTCATCATCTTTTTATTTCCTTTGTCCTGATTTTAATTTCTAGATACACAGCTCTCGTGGAACAAAATGTCCTACAAGCAGCCATGGACATGGAGAAAGTGTTAGATATTCCAATGAGTCAAATTGCAGAAGACTCCCTTTTGCCATCCTATCCGCCTCCATCCTATCCTCTTCTCTCAAAACGCTTCTTCCGTCGCCACGGCTATGATCTCTTCTCTTGTGCCGCATCATGGTTTCTTGTCGATGTTGTCTTTTACAGTAGCAACCTCTTCCAATCTCAGACTTATCATCGCTTTATAAAAGACCAACCTGATGTGAACGCTTATGAGCTCGCTTTTAGAGTTGCTCGTTTCCAAGCAATTCTTGCTATCTGCTCTACAATTCCAGGTTATTGGGTTACTGTCTATTTCATTGATCGCATTGGAAGAGTCAAAATCCAAATGATAGGCTTTTTCTTCATGGCAATGGTTTATTTCGCAATTGGGATACCCTACAAATACTTCTGGAGTGAAAAAATAGGTATTGGATTTATCACCCTCTATGCTCTCACTTTCTTCTTCTGCAATTTCGGACCAAACACCACCACTTTTATAGTCCCTGCTGAATTATTTCCGGCAAGATTTAGATCAACGTGTCATGGCATTTCTGGGGCCGTGGGGAAGGTTGGAGCAATCATTGGGACGGTTGGTTTTTTGTGGGCTTCGAGGATTCCAAACAATAATGGCAAGCCGGACCCTGTTAGAATGACTGTGGCATTAGTGTTCTTGGGTGTGGTATGTCTTGTTGGACTGGCGGTGACTTACTTCTTTACACGGGAAACCATGGGAAGGTCCCTTGAGGACAATGAGAATGACGATGAATAGAGTGGTGAACGACATTGCCAGGGTTGCCTTGACGCATTCGTCGTCTCTTAACAATGAAGCTAGCTAGCTACAGATTGAATTAAAGCTTAATTCCTTCCTTCTTCAATGTGTGCTTTTTAGAGTTCATATTTTCTTGTATATAATAGATCAAAGAAATTAAAAGGAATACAATGGGTCCGATTTTGTATTGAGAAAATCCCTAGAATCGCTTCGATCATTCACCAAAATGAAATCCCTAGCTTGTGTTAATTGCCTATTCCACTCTTTGGGTCTGCATGGTACTATTTGTATATCTTAAATCGTGTTATATTCCATATAAACCATCAAACTAGTGATTATATATATAATTAATAATCCGAAGTAAGATCCATGTCCAGAATCTTTTGCATTTTTCGTTACAAAAAAAATGATGATATTACGTATAATAGGTAATGGGATTTTTTTTTTTTTTTTTGATAAGAACTTTTTCACATACTAAAGCATGGATGCATTACTAATCTAGAGTATTATTTTTGCTTACTGCTAATTCTGGTAAATACTGTTACATGCTCCATGAATGAACAATTTTCAAATTCTTTTGTTTAGAGATCAATCTCGCCGTGCTACTTTAAAATTAGCAAAAGATAATCAATCTCAAACTTTAAATTTGACAGAATCTTATTATAACAAATGGAAGAAGATTATTTTGCATTGAGTAGCTTAAAAATCCGAATATACGAGGACAGAAATTCAATTATGATAGTGTATTTATTAAAGGCAATTAAAATATTTATCATCAGCAAAATATAAACGAATAAAGTAAAGAAAACATCATTATTATAGCTTTTCATCTCTTTCACACCCTCCCCCCTCTCAAAAAAAAAAAAAAAAAAAGAAATCTATTTTTAACTAAGACATGTTTGTATTCTATTTAAACTTCTTGGAGTGAAGTTCTAGAAGCAAGGCCAAACGGCCAACTAAGCAATTCCCCCCAAAAGCTTTTTATTTCACGGCTTAAACCAACATCCCTTCTTAAAGAAAAGAGGATTATCAATCAAGGAATTTTGGTTTGAATGCTATAACAAAATCTATAGCTCAAAGGTGCTGAGACTATTGATGTTGCTTTCCTATTACATGTTTTCTACACTATTCTATCATGTTTTAAATAGATGGCGGCCTTCAATTCAAAATGAACTTTAGATGGCACTATAATAAAACTTAAGAGGACCATCCATAGATGTTTGGGAAACTCAATGTTAAACATCAAACTCCTTTGAAACTTAAAAACTACTGCAGGCATAAGTCCAAGCTGGATGCTCATCTATTTCAAGCTTATTGCTACTATCGCTATTCAATACCCTGGTATCTAAAAAACGGCAAGATATATCAACAACATGACGAGAGACCGAAAGTAAAGAGTTTTACATTACAATATAGGTCTATCTTGGTTGAACAACATCGACATGAAGACAACACATTATCTATTAAGACTTATTCAGGATTGGTCTTAACTAAAATCAAAATCGTGTGACTGCTATAAATTAGTTCAGATCAAATTGATGCACTACTAGTAAAATTAGAAACGACATTTATTAAATTCCTTTTCGCTCTTCGCGCAAATAAAAAGCAACATTGTGACATAATTAATCCACAAAATTTCTGCGGCATCCGACCATATTATAACATTTCGATGTTCAAGTGGATTCAACAATCTAAGGCAAGCTTGATTAGATAACATAGAGAGCATTGATGATCATTTAACAACATTACAATCCAAATTATTCAATAATGTAATTCACGGGGCAATCTTGTATTTATTACATAATGTCATATTTTTTAATAAAGTCTCAGAAAAACAAGAGATTCAAAACTCAAAAGTTCTTCAAAGGCAAACAAACTGCAGTCAACTCTCTATATACCTAGAAACATTATGCTGAAATCTTGGAGATCCCCATTATAGGAAAGAGGCACATAGCATGAAAAACCTTAGCCATAATAAAGATACTCCTGCATCAAGAAAGTGAGTAATAGTCAGTGAACATCCAAGAGTGTATTCCTTTAGCAGCATGCTTTACTTAGCACTCAGAAACACGTAGCACTCTAAACAGTTTCAAATAAGCAAATTTTCATCCTTCAAATTTTCCTCCCAAAAGAACTTTAAGCTGTATCAATTCATTAAGTCTGTAACTAAAACAATTATCCTTAGAAGAATTTCCAAAATTCAGTGAAATAGCCTTATGCAAATAATACAGGTTTATTACCAACACTTGTTAGGAGAAAGCACATTCGGCTAAAAGCAACAACAATCAGAGAAATGAATGCACTGAACCATTTCTAAAATGCATTGTCAAATTTATAATGAAATCTACTTCATAGACCCATAAAAACAGCCTACCCAATTAACGGTGGTGGGAACCAAGGGAATTGCTGCATGCGGAAACCAACTAGATTTACTAGAAGTTATTGAAAAACCCCAGTTGCGGATTTGCAGAAAATAAATAGAACAAGTAATAATTTATTCTCTGGCATACAAGTGTTATAGTATAGAGCATATCAGAGTGTTTGAACGAGATAAGCTATTGCTATAGAAGCTGGAGCAGAAGTGCGCGACTATGTAACTGCCAAAGGAAATGGGTTAAAGCCTCACGGATGGACACGCTTACATACCACACAATAGTCAACCACGAGTAAAGAGAAAAGGGAAAATCAATTCTCTCAATTCAGTTGTATAACACTATTAACTACCAAAAAAAAAAAAAAAACTAGCTTTATATTTCAGATATTAGATTACGAGGTAATCAACAACACAGGACTTTTGCTTTCCCTGTCTTATGTAAAAGGGCTGTAAAAGGATCAAGAAAAGGTCATATATGCAAACTGAATTGCAGCAGTAAGCAGAATAATAATTCCCATCACATCCAATCAGATACATTTCAGACAATAATTAAAATTAATAGTAGCTGAAACGCAAGTAGTCATACAAAACCCTAAACCAAAGCAGAAATAAAGAAAAAAAGGGGTAAAATTACGAACCAGTAGAAAAAGGGAAAGAGAATTTTAATTGGGGGATTTGTCCTTCTTGGAAGAAGCGTAGTTGGGAGGAGAGTAAATAAGAGCAGCAACCATGAAGCCCGGCAGCACCACGTACTTGGCTAAAGCTGCCAGCTTTGCCACCAAAGGCTCTCCCTTCATCAACGCCATTTTTGCGTTTTTTTTTTTTTTTTTTTTTTGTCCGCTGCTGGATTTCTTACTACTACCTCTACTGATATGCCTAATGTAATATAAATAAACAAATCCAGAGGTGGTCAGGCAGGGCTTATTGGGCTTTCTAGCTCAACCTAACTTACGGCCTTCATCCAATCTTCGAATTCCAAATGGGTCGACGTTGATTTGGGCCGTCATTTTCTTCGCCCCAAACATATTAATTTTGTATTCGTCCTGAAACAAATAACTTTGTATGCCCATGAACATGATTTTTTGGTTTTAATTTTGGGATAAATCATATACAAATATAATAATATATATATATCAACATACATATATATATATAACATTAATACGTGTGCTATACGTTAATTATGTGTGGTTATTCATAATGAAACTAAGTATTTGTTCAATTAATTAGAGAAAGGTGGATACTCATGAGCTTATTATACCTTGGGGTGAAATGTAAATGGGCGGAGGTGAGAAGGGATGAGATGGCACACGAGCGGATGGATCACAGTCACAAATGACGAACCAAGGACAAAGTGGGCCCCATAAATTGCCCAACAAACATGCAATTGCAAATGCAGTACCTCTGGTAGATAATTCTGCTGCAACTCTCTTCAGAGGCCCCACGTGGCATGGCCTTTTATTTAGCTATCTACCCCTACTAGTATAACTAAATACTATTTTATTATTTATATTCAAACACTCCTAACTCTTAACCGTGCTTGTTCAAGTTTTGACCCATTGCCTATAAATGCTGCCTGATAATAGATGGATAAGACCACAGCAAAGTGTTTTAATTTGTTTTTCAAGGTCAAGGATTCCAACTAATTTCTTGCAGATTTAATGCTGCTTTCACTACAATATTTGCTTAAGTTATACATGTTAAGACTAGAGAATTCATCACTAATATAATCAAGCAAATGTTTAATTAGGATTTTTTGTTTGTTTGTTTGTAAAAGATATTTTTATTTAATAACTACTAGTCTATTAAGCGGTCTAGTATGTAGTATTATATTTGGAGGAAAAAGCAAAAATATCTATAGAGATGAAGAAATGAATTTGTAATTTGTCGTTTTCCAACGGTAGGGAGAGGCTAGGCCGGCTGAAGGAGGCTGAGCTAACGATGACTGCTGAGCTTAATTAAGCAGTTACCACCCAGGTTCTTCAATTATTAACTCTATTCACTAAACAAGTAAATAGTTTAAAACAGAAAGGATAAAAATATCTAGCAATAGCAATAAAACCGGTAATGATCTTGTCTCTTCGTCGCCGTAGATTAAATTATTTAAAGATTATACTACTATAGTATATGGCAGTGGTAGGTTCCAGACTCTCTCTATCTCTTTCTCTCCTTTAGTTTCTGGTCTAAATGTATTTTTCATATTATTATTTCCAATCTTTTAAAGCTGCTCCTTCATTTGTTCCTAATGTAAACACCATTACTAAGCACTAGCTTACGCTTCTGTATTGGTAAATTCTCCTTAGAAGCTTAAATCACTCCGTCTGGCTTTCTGGGTCTCAACCACAAAATTACCTGAATTTTATTGTCTCACCCCTACGGAGGCTGAGGCTCTGTGACTAATGAACTCAACGAGTGTTCGGGTGTTCCTGTTTGACAAAATGTTGAAGGGTTGTTGAGGCTTGACGCTGGAGACAGAAAATGCTAATTGCGAAGCGCCTCTCTCTCTCTCTCTCTCTCTCTCTCTCTCTCTCTCTCTCTCTCACTCACTCTGGTTTCTCGTAAAGCAATAATTTTAGTACAAAAAAGCTTTTTTTTCCCGCTCAGTACTTGAAACTATCTTTGTCTCTAATATAAAGATTCACATCAAACAAGCCTCTTCATAAATCATAATCATACGCTTTGCAGACTGCAGAGGGTTTTTTATTCACTTTTATAGGAAAGGCAAGATCAGGCACAAAGCTGTACTCTAACCTCATACTTGCTTATCTCTTTCTCTTATAAGCAAAAAGCAAAACCCTTTTTGCTTCCTTTGCCTCTTATGTACTTTAAATTCACTGTCTTTGTCTCAAAAGTTTCATCTCACCGTTTTGGCTAGCAGTAGGTCAGCAACCTGAAAAATCTAAATTCTTGGGAGTACTAAATTTGTTGTCATCGATGGTGATAGCTGCCCTAGTTTCTTTACCAATCCCTGTAAATTTTTTTTTTTTATCGAGTATTTGGGGATGATGCGCTAATGTGATTAATGTTTTGACGCCAGAGTAGAGTGCTAGGGTAGGCTGATTGATGCAATCATCTCGGTGTTTTTCAAGTGACAATTAACTTATTAGATTTGGGTTAATGATAATGATGGTGAATTTGTTGATTTGTGATCTGCGTTCTTCTCTGCTTACAGGTTAGTTCCAGAGGGGCTGTTTGATTCATTGGTAAAGAGATGAGGGGTGCTGCTCTTGTAGCCATTGCTGCTACAATTGGTAACTTTCTGCAGGGATGGGATAATGCTACGATTGCTGGTACTTCTTTCACAGTTATATTGCTACTTCCTTATTTCTTCTCAGCATGAGTCAGTAAATGTTTGAGCATGATTTCAGATTTAAAATAAGAATTCATGGATGTATATTCTTTTCTTGGTTCACATCATGGTATTTCTTTGCTTCCTGGTAATTCTGGTTGAGATTCATTGAAATGACAACTAAATTTTTTCAAGGCTGCCAACAAAGAACATCTAGTACTTTTATGTTTTGCTTCCCTTGTTTTGTTTCTTACTCCCATCGTCGTTCCTATTTGCTGCTCAAAATCATGTCCTTGCGTTGAGTTCTCAAGGCCTATTAACTTCAGCATTTTTTTTTTTTTGTGGGGTGCTTTCAGGAGCGATTGTTTACGTCAAGAACGACCTCAATCTGGGAACTAGTGTTGAAGGTCTTGTTGTGACTATGTCACCCATAGGAGCCACAGCGATTACAACATGCTCTGGAGCTATATCAGATTGGCTTGGTCGGCGTCCAATGCTGATAATATCTTCAATGCTTTATTTTGTTAGTGGTTTGGTGATGTTTTGGTCACCTAATGTCTATATTTTATGCGTAGCCAGGCTATTAGATGGATTTGGAATTGGTTTAGCAGTTACTCTTGTCCCAGTTTATATATCTGAGACTGCCCCATCAGAGATTAGGGGATTGTTAAATACATTACCACAATTCACTGGTTCTGGGGGGATGTTTTTATCATATTGTATGGTTTTTGGGATGTCATTGATGGACTCACCAAGTTGGAGGTTGATGCTTGGGGTTCTATCAATCCCTTCTCTCCTCTATTTTGCCCTGACAGTTTTCTATTTGCCTGAATCTCCTCGGTGGCTTGTGAGTAAAGGGAAGATGCTCGAGGCAAAACAGGTTCTTCAGAGATTACGTGGCAGGGAAGATGTTTCAGGTTCATGTTTTGCTACCTTTATTTTTCTTATGGAATTCTGTTCTTTTTTTTCTTCTTCTTCCCTTTCCGTGCACATGTTGAAAATGTAGGGGACTTGTGTTTAGGCACAAAGGCCCTCAATCAATTCAACAACCCACTGAGAGGTGTAACATACTAACATTAATGGTGAATGAGCATAAGTGTTAAAATGTAATGGATTTTAAGATAGGAATTTCCTTTTGTGCTTGATCTCTGTTTCATAAAAATTAATATATGATGCATGTAGGTCATCAGAAACTTGAGTAGGTCTGATTAATATTTTGGTAGACTATACAAGAGATTGGAAAGTTATACTTTGTAAGAGTTTAGAGCCTAAGACATTGAGAAATTATTTTGCTTAGTTAAAAATGATATTTGGCAGTCAAAAATTTGTATTGCTTTCTTTGTCACAGTCAGCTGTTCACATCTATATTATGCTTCTTCCCTCCAGCCCCTTTGAACTCACAGATGCTTTTATCATTTTAGATTAGTCATTACTCTAACCACCCTAAGCTATATTTGCATAGACTCTAAACGTCTAGCTGAAGATTTTCTGTATGATATGCTAAGTTACCTTATCTCACTCCGTCACGCCATGCTTTTTCTAAAATTTGAAGTATGCCCTGTGTTCTAATTATAGAATAAAAATAATTTCAGACGTTGTCATTGCACATTGAAGAGGAGCATGAGCATATTTAATTGTTTATGCAGAAATTACGTAAAACCCATAGAAGTGTCAACCAAATAAGTATGATCCAATATGTAAGCAAAGTTAGGAATTGAGTGCTTTTCTCCTAATTTGGTTGGCTTCCTTTGGATGAAAGTAGGCACTAGGCACCTTGTGTGGAGTAGATTTTGGGGACAAAGAAGAGAAGAAAATCTTCTCTATTCCTGTCTTTTTAGTCCTTCAGTACACTTGCCTCTCCCCCCCATTAGCATCTTTATACCTAATAACAAAGGAGCCTTCATAGCTTTTATGTTTATTTAAAATGATAGATTCCTGTTTCCTTCCAGTTTCCTCTTATTTAACTAGTTTAAGACATGAGACTTCTTTGTTCTGTAGGTGAGATGGCTTTGCTGGTTGAGGGCCTTGGCATTGGAGGTGAAACTTCTATAGAAGAGTACATTATAGGTCCAGCTGATGAACTTGCTGATGGTCAGGAACCTACTGGTGATAAAGACAAAATCAGATTATATAGGCCTGAAGAGGGTCTCTCTTGGATTGCCAAACCTGTCACTGGACAAAGCATTCTGGGTCTTGCCTCTCGCCGGGGAAGCATGGTGAACCAAAGTGTACCCCTTATGGACCCTCTTGTGACATTATTTGGCAGTGTGCATGAAAAGCTTCCTGAGACAGGGAGCAAGCTTAGTATGCTTTTCCCGAATTTTGGAAGCATGTTTAGTACAGCAGAGCCTCATGTCAAAAATGAGCATTGGGATGAGGAGAGCTTGCAGAGGGAAGGTGAAGACCATGCGTCAGATGCTGCAGGGGGGGACTCTCTCTGATGACAATCTGCATAGCCCATTGATCTCCCGTCAGACAACTAGCTTGGAAAAAGACGTGGTTCCCCCAGCTTCCCATGGCAGTTTGCTAAGCATGAGACACCATAGCACTCTTGTGCAAGATAGTGGAGAATCAGTTGGTAGTACAGGAATCGGAGGTGGTTGGCAATTGGCATGGAAATGTTCTGAGCAAGAAAGTGAGGATGGAAAGAAGGAAGGAGGGTTTAAAAGGATTTATTTGCACCAGGAGGGAGTCTTTGGATCGCAACATGGGTCTCTTGTATCACTTCCTGGTAATGATATGCCTGAAGAAGGTGAATTTATCCAGGCTGCTGCTCTAGTGAGCCAGCCTGCCCTTTATTCCAAGGAGCTTATGGATCAGTGTCCTGTTGGACCAGCATCCATCTGAAACTGCTTCAAAAGGACCAGTTTGGACTGCTCTTCTTGACCCAGGAGTGAAACGTGCATTATTAGTTGGGGCTGGGATTCAGATACTTCAGCAGGTAGTCAGCAGTTTTATTTTTGAACTTCTGTTGGCCCCTTCCATTTTATCGTCCTGTCATTTTCTCTACATAAGTTTACAGATTTGAATGTGCTTTGGAAGGAAAATATGGGCCATGCCACTTTAAGCTGCAGTTGAATTAGCATTAATTCTTGAGATTAGAACTGAACCAATACTTTTGCTAGTAGTAATTAGTTTTGAGGTATCTTGTTTTGCAATGGAGTTATTACATTCTTATTGTTCTTTTTTCTCTTGGTACATGAAAATGGAAATGGCAGCTTGTTACACATTAATTTTGTCAATTTCTACTTTAAATAGAGAAGTTTGAATCTTTTTTTTTTGTCAATTGAGCTAATTATACTATGATTGTAAATTGAACTAATTTTTTTTCTAATTTTGTGCAGTTCTCTGGCATAAATGGAGTTCTCTATTACACTCCTCAAATTCTTGAAGAGGCAGGCGTTGAAGTGCTTCTTTCAAACTTGGGCCTTAGTTCAAATTCCGCATCATTTCTTATTAGTGCATTCACAACCTTGCTGATGCTTCCCTGTATAGGTGTAGCCATGAAGCTCATGGATATATCAGGCAGAAGGTGATTTCCTTTTCTCAAATATTCTTTTCAACTTGTAGTTCTTTAGTCTGGGTCTCCTAAATTTTCTTCCTAGGCGTTCCTGAAGCTGCACTCTTATTGTTGCCTTTCTGGCTGTTGGGAAACACATCTTTGTCTTGTCCGAGTCACCTGTTTAGACTAAGTGCCCATTTGAATTCAACTGCATCTCCGGTATGGTGCGATTGAATTCACTGTACTATCAGTTGAATCCAAATGTTAACTCCAGTGAAATCCATTCAACATAAATTTCTCATAAAAAAAATTTTTTTTTTCAATCGCAGTTACAGTAATTTTTTATTTTTCAATTACAGCTACAGTAATTTTTATTACTGTTTTTACTCTCACCGTAGTCGCTCTCACCCCCCATCCAAATGGAGCCTAAGTTTATTGCCATCTCCTTGAATATGATAAATAGATAGACCTGATGAATCGTAGTTTGAATATCTTTTCTTTACCAGAATTCAATCACCTTCTCTTAGTTTTTTCCCTTTACACTTCTATTTTTTTTTTTTCTTAAGAAGATGGGAAAAGCCTAATACTTTTATTGTTTGCAGGCGGCTGCTACTCACCACAATTCCTGTTCTTATAGTGTCACTAATGATTCTAGTTTTTAGCGAAATTGTGGATTTGGGCACAGTAGTTAATGCTGCCATCTCAACTGCATGTGTAATTATCTACTTCTGCTGCTTTGTCATGGGGTATGGACCAATTCCAAATATCCTCTGCTCTGAGATCTTTCCAACTAGGGTCCGTGGCCTTTGTATTGCCATCTGTGCTTTGGTTTACTGGATTGGAGATATCATTGTTACCTACACTCTGCCTGTGATGCTCAGTTCTATAGGTCTTGCCGGCATCTTTGGAATTTATGCTGTTGTATGTCTCATCTTTTGGGTCTTTGTCTTCTTGAAAGTCCCGGAGACCAAAGGCATGCCACTTGAAGTCATTACCGAGTTCTTTGCTGTTGGTGCAACACAGGCTGCTGCTACCAAGAATGAGTAACTCAATGCATTAAACGGTGTCAATTTCAGCCGTTAAACGTTCATCCAACTTCTGCTTGGAGTTTCTTTTGTGCATTCTTGTTGCATTGGAGATGAGGGATCTTCTGATTCAAACATTGAAATATAATTGTTTTTCCCCTTGAATTGAGTAGTAAAAATACCAATTTAATGAACAGCATGGTAGATGTGGATGTTGAATGACATCGGTTAATGAACAACAAGAATCGACTGAGCTACTCTGAAATAAGTACGGTACAGGTGTCAATTTTTTGTTTGGAAGTAGTCTCATAACTCGATATTGTAATGCCTCGTAAAAATTCTTTTCAATGATGTCAGAACCAAATATTCAGTTTTTCTTCAAATAGCCACAAGCCAAAAGAGAAAACTAACATTGTTGAATTTAAAAAAAAAAAAAAAAAAAGAACAAGGAAATGAAGGTTCGTTATCCATTGTTTCAACTTTGGCCTTCTCATCCTGTCGTTCTGAGAAGTGAAAAGCTTGGACAGAGAGAGAGAGAGAGAAAGAGAAAGAGAGGAGAGAGATCGAAGTTCACCAGTTGCATTCCCGCTTCCAGTCAACCTGAAGGAAGGTTATTACTTATAACCTGAAATCTTATACAAGGATATTAATCAAATTCGACAGGCTTTAATTTTAGTAGTCCTGCACGAGACCAGATTGATAGTAGCCTAGCTTCAGAATTTGGATTGAATGATTGATGCAAACGATGTTTGTTTGTCAGCCAAAAAAAAAGCATACTTCTGCCGCTACAAAATCTTAACATGGAACAAACTGCATTTTAATAATATGGATCAAATCAAATACTGCAACTATTTGTACAACTTAGCTCTCCCTCTTACAATTGTACATCAGGTTGTGCTACCTCCAATTCCAGTGGTAATTCACAAGGATATTATCTTTCATCTACTACAAAATCAGAAATTCGTTGCAGAATAATAGTAGGCCACCAAATATTTCAGGGTTTCTGCATTTCCTCGGAAGACAAGTTGCTTTCAATCGAACTGGAGGCACGCTCTGGTTTAGGGGGCTTATTGTCAATTGTGGGATTGTTAATGGGGCCCTCCTCATCAAGTTCATCTGACCTGGCATTTAACTTGAATGGTCTCTGGAAATCTTTAGCATTTCTACTGTCAATAAATAAATTGTTCAATTTTTCCTCCTGCATACAAACACATTCAAGTTTTCAAAAGGTAATTCTGAAAATGAGGCAGCAAACTACACTACACATTCGTAACCACATTTCCAAGAATGATCAGTAACCCTACATATGGATGACTTTGAATAAATATGGCTCCATTAAAACAATTTGAGTAGATAAAAAGTTATACAGTTCAATGACCTGCAGATGTGAATCCCCAAACATTATGCGGGATAAAAACTCATTTAAAATAAGCAGAAAAGTATGAAGAAGACTCTTAATTTCATGCTAGTGCAACAGTCTATCATACACGTTGCAGTTGCCAAAAAAAGTGCATACAAAATGCAATTTCTTGGTTGATATAAGCCACTAATGGTGCATTTGTCACTTAGCTTATCTGGAGCTACCACAACTACTCATGGATCTACCATGTTGATTTTGCCACAAAAAATGTCACTAAATGCAATGGCTATAGAAATTATCAATATACAATAAGTTACCTATCTGGAAACAACTTGATAGGTGTAGTATTGCGTTACCACTGCAAGAATTTAAAACTACTTACATTTTGCAGTGCTTCAAGCTTTCTCTGCAGTGCCTCATGCTCAGCCTGAATACGGAATGGAACACCATGTTTTTGGTACACATTATTTTGTGCCAAGTCTTCATCAATGTCACTAGCAGTGGTTGCAAAAGGATGATTTGCAGGAATCCATCTGATTGTATCAGGGTCAACATCAGGAGGAATTGAATCCCCCTCTTTAAGGAATATTGTGGGTCTCTTCCACTGGTATGCTCTTGACCTCCTTTTCTGATGGATAGCTTGTTGCTCTTCAGTAAGTGTAACTGGAGCTAAGCGATAAAGCTTTCCACACATCTCTACAGTTGAATTGCTCTTACCAACCTTCACCAATGGATTATTAAATGGGTCCTCATACTTGAGAGGTCTTGATCTACAAAAAACAGATTCCATAATTAAACTACACAATTAACACAAGGAAAGCACATTGTAGCCAAAGCTGCGAAATGCGACAGAACTACTCATCATCTATAGAAGCAGAAACTAAAATTGATAGGAACATGAATGAAATGCCAGCCATTAAGAATAAATAGTTAGCCCATAACGTTATATATCACGAAGGCCCTTAAGCAACCAAACTACCCTAAAGCAATATATTCATGAAATTAACATCCTCTGCAGAGGTAGCCAGAAGAAAAAAAGGAAAAGGTATCACAGAACGAAATCATACATGCCTCTTCTATCTGATCTTAGCTGGCCACGCCTTACAAGATCAGCTACAGAACCAGGACGGCTCTGCCTTGACTTCCTTGCCACGTATGCTCTCACAGCAACAACCATAATTGCAATTGCAATGCACAACCCCATTGTAAAGTTGTTTCTTGAGCATCTTGTCATCTGAGACAAACAAGAAACGGACATGGCTCTTCATATCATCCTTTCTTTTTTCAAGTAATCCATTCTGTACAAACAACTGGTTTTTCTGACATGAAATTAAGAAGCAAATATACCAATACTAGCAATAAAAGTAAACAATGACTAACACTGGAGTAATCTTTAGCACCAATAGAGGAGCCAAAGTTAAAAAAAAGTCTATATAAGCAGTAATGGTTTCAAGTAAAACTTACGTAGATTCGATATATAATATATATAAGTAATTAGCTAATTACATTTCAGCACCTCAAATGTAAAATGAACCCTAAACCTGCTTAGTAACGAAGAAAAATTATCAATTTTTTTTAGTAGATTGAATACAGAAGAGTGAAAATTACCAGGAAAACAACGGGAGGGAAAGATGTAATGGATTCCTGAAAGGTGGCAAGTGGGTGTTTGGAATCTAGCACCAGAGTGTGTTTTGCGGAATCAACCACGTCATTTTGGGGACGCTGGTCCTTGTCGGGGCTCACTGAATCATTAATGGCTCTCAGCAAGAACCTTCTATTAGGAGTTAGTGGAATCCAATTTAGGCGTTGGCTTAGGCTATGGTGTAGTAGCAACTCCTTTGCATTTGAAGAAACCCGGTGCTTCCACCCCAAAATAGAAGGCTATTATCACACAGTTGACGAAAAAGAAAGCCCAATTCGATAAGAGAGAATAAGTAAGGCAATCTGTAGGAAGAAAATTTACGTACCCGGAAATGAAGGGAATGGAATTGGAGACTCCAAATTGAAGCCATGTTTTGAGATAGAAATTTTGATACTGTCAAAAACAAAAACAAAAAAGCGGAGGGGAGGGGAGGGGTATTAGCATTCTCCTATAGATTATATATGTAGAAAATAACAGTAAATTAGGGTTAGAATTGTTGAAAAAATTACAGCTGAAAAACGATATCAGCAGCACCAGGCTGTAGACTCCTCAGTCCAGTCCTCACATTTCAGTTTATCACTCACTGTGCTTCTTACCATCGAAGCCTCCCAATCTTGTTTCTTGCTTGCTCCTCCGAGGAATGTAATTTTTGGCTTTTTTTCTTTTCATAAAAAAAATAATAAAAATCAAAATCAAAAAGAGGCATGACTCTCAGGTGATTGGTTATTCCGGTACCCTAGTCTAGTACTGGACCATTCATCTTATTTTAATGGAATGGACGGCTTCAAATTTTAATTTAAAAAATAGGAATATATTATAATACATATGGTTTAACAGTAAACAAAATTTTATGATAGTTTTGTTAGGTCAAAATAATAGCTAAGATGATATGGTTGGTTGTTTGAAATTAATTATTAAAAGCAAATATTAATTAACGATATCTTAACACATTAATTTTAATTTTGCTCACTTCTTTATTTTTTTTTTTTTATTTACAGTTAATTAGTTGATTACACATTACGTTTATATATATAATAATAATAATAATAATAATAATAATAACAATAATAATAAGAGCTAGTCCGTGTGATAAATTCAACCTTTATGCATCCCCGTCTTAATTTACATTTTGAAATGTAAATTACAAGTTGCTAAATGAGTACATACTCTTGTAATGATGATGATGTAAACAAAAGCTTCCCTCTCCCTAAATCATGGAATTTAATAAGCAATGCTTTCCTTTTTTGTTTATTTCTTGCACTCAATGGACCTGGGAAGTTGGCTTTCCACTTCACATAAAACTTAAATTTAATATCTTACTGGATTATATATATATGTAGCATAGCTTAGACATGCAGTACAATAAAAAAGCATGGTTTGGCCTATTGCTAACTAAGTAGAAAGTGCTGAAATGAAACACAAAATTCTATTCTAAAATATTTTATCCAACCCAAGTTGTTAAACAGGAGGAATGCCGATGATTTAGGTGTTTTTTAGATTTGGGATGTTTGGATTGCAAAATATTATATTTCAAGAGAAAATATGATCCTAAATTTTTTTTTTTTATTTTTAAAGTATTTCGTGTTCATATTCATTTGTTTGCTTGAAAGAATTCACATACATTAATTCTTATATAATTATCATAATCAAAATTCTTATATAATTATCATAATCATTTTGACATATATGATGATAATTTTTTATTTTGTTTTATTAATAGTAAATATCCAAATGATAAATGATGTCTAAAATAATAAAAGAAGATAAATATTTTATTTGATTGTTGTTTTTATTTATAAAATATAGGCATTTGAGCACTTTTTTTAATAACAAAAATTGATTAAAAAATTGTTAAAAAAAATCTATTAATGCATTTGCCACTTTTTTATATTATGAAAAAAAATTAAAAAATGTTCTTTAATTATTTATAAAAGGATCATTTAAGATATTTCTGTAAAAAAACGTCTTAAATAATTTTTTTTGTGTATATAAAATAATTATTTAAGGTATTTTTTGTATAAAAATCCTTAAATGATTTTTTTATTTTTTATATTATAGACCATTTAATAATTATCTTTTAAAATACAAAAAGATTATTTAAGGTGTTTCTTTACAAAAGCCTTAAATAATCTTTTTATAAAAATATTAATCTTAAATCTTAAAATATAAAATGATTATTTAAAGTATTTTTTGTTTATAAACACCTTAAATGATCCATTTATAAAAATAAAAAAAAAATTATTTAAGACATTTTTTAATGTCAAATGCCTTAATTGTAATATAAAAATATATAAATTTTTTTATATAAAAACCTATAATTGAGTTCTAGTTAATTTTAGACGTACTTTTCAAAAAAGTAACAATTGTTTCATAATTTTTTATTCAGATTAAATTTTAAAATAAGATAATTTTTTTTTGAAATCCTAAAATATTACAAGAAAAAATGTATTTTTGATTCTGAGACTTAGATTACTTTTAAAAATTTGTCACTTTCTTTAATAATGAGATTATTCTAATCAATCAAATACTTACTATCAAAATTTGAAAAAAAAAATTTATGAATTTTTTCGAATCCAATGTCACCTTTCGGTGTGTACATATGTAACAGGGATTCATCTATTAGTGTAATTCTTTTTTTTTTTTTTTTAAATCAAATTTATTAAATTTTAAAATATTATTCAATTTTAATCAAAAAGTTTCGTGCTTGTGGAATAAGAACCTCGACACCCACATCCACGTCCACCGAACAAAAAAACCCCAAAGGCAAAAACCACTTCTTTGACATTGAGGAACACAATTTTTATAGCTAATCAGGGAGTATAATAAAAGTAGTGGTGAATAAAACCAAAAGAGATTAATCGACTGTTATCAGCGTACGCCAAAAATCAAAATTTTACAGAAGATAATATATACATATATATATATATATATATATATAAATCTTTTCCTTTCAGATTGGATCGTCCTCTCTCACCGCCAGAGGTGCTGCTGAAAGTGAAACGAAACGCTACTCATGTTTCACTGGTGTTCCCTTTAGATTCTCTTCTCCTCTTCATCACTTTAAGTGGACCTCCCTTCCTGTCATTTTGAACGGTCTCTTTTCTTTTTCACCAATTCCATGGCCCATTTTACTTTTTTATTTATTTTCTTTATGCTAATACATGTAAAATTTCGAACCGAAAACCAATTCCAGCCCCAGTCCCATCCATAATTTTAGATGGACATAACCAATAAAAAAGCATGAGCATGAAAAAAAAAAAAAAAACACTTTAACCTGAAAGGATCACAGCAAAAGAAATTCATGAACTGAATTTAGTCATTTTCTTTTGCTAAAAGTGTAGAATCAAACTTTCACCATAGAAAAAAAAAAGTGAAGAACCAGACCAAAAGTCCGAGAAGAACAAAAAGGTAAAGCATATCACCATCAGGGCATACATTAAGTTCAGAAAATAGCTTGGATCAGCTCAGACAGTATCTATGAATTACTAATATGCAATCTGTTGATGATCATGGCTATGATTCAGGTGTTGGCATCTGGGTTTTTAGTTCCAGAAAATTAATATTGACATGACAAATGAAAAGGAACACAAAAAAAGGGTGCTCAATTTTCATTCTTGAACCATTCTTCTTTTTGTTTGTGTATGGGGAAATATAATCATTGTTCTTATAAGCTTTAACTCTACATAAATCAAATCAAGTATTACGGCAAAGAAATTCGAATAAATCCAAACCTAAATGCTGGTAGTGGTAATAATTCAGGAGGTAATTAGCTAATTAAATCTAACCCAACATATATAACAATTAACTTTGAAAAGAAAGAAAATATTGAGGAACCCTGAGACAGAGACGCTGGCTAGGTTAAGAACCTATTGACACCATCTTCACGCTCCTTCAATCTGGCCTCAGTCTCAGTTCCAGAAGTTGAAGCCGCCGGGCCGGGCAAACCCCCACACTTTTGGCACCTGGCAACCACTAAAATCTGACGGCAGGAAGGGCAGGAAGAATGGGACCCCAGCCACGTGTCGATGCAGGAGACGTGGAAGCCATGACCGCACTGCGGCAGCAATCGGATTTCATCCCCTACCACGAACTCCGTCAGGCAAATTGCGCAATCGGAGAATTTCGCGGAGAAATCAGCTGAGAACGTGGCCTTGGGAAGGGACTTGAGGATCTTCTTCTTGAGGCCTTTGTTTGCACCAGGCGTAGGACGGGAATAAGTTGAGGGGTCGGAGGCAGAGCCACCGGAGAGGCGGCGAAGCCAGGCGCAGCGTGCGACAGCGATGAGACCGAGCACGCAGATAAGGGCGCAAAGGAGAGCTGCAAGGATTACGACGAAGTCGGAGTCGACGTTTGCCGCTTGTTCAGGCGGCGACTGGCTAGTGGCCGAGGAGTTGGCGGCGCCTAGTAGCCTGAAAGGACGAGTCATGTGAAGAGAGAGAGAAGTGAGTTGTGTGTTCCTAGTGAGTGTGGATCAAGTGTGTGTTTGTCTTGTCTGTAGTTAGTTGTAACGTTACCGTCTATGTAATGATATTAGGTGGGGTTTTATAGTAAATCTTGTGGGTTCAATTTTATTTAATTTATACGTTAATTACTACTAGCACTAAATTTATTGTTATAACCCCACCTTTTCTGTTCATTTTCAATGAATGACCCCTATATTTGGTACTCATATAAAAATGTAGTAGCTTCATATCTATATATATATATATATATATTATAATATTTGTATTCAGTATGTGTGTGTATATAAAAATTTGCTACTTGCATGCATGGCTGGAAAGCATTAGAATGTAGTATTTCTTGTTCTTTCTAAAAAATTTTCTGGCCCCTGAATTAATCCAGGGATGGCGAGAAGTTAAAAAGGATAATCATTAATAGAGTGAAAAAGCAGTACGTTTCGATATTCGATTGTTTTGATCGTCTAAATAATTTGGCTTTTAGTGAGCGATGGTAAATAAGCACAGAATCAAGGGACACAAAAAGACAAATGATTTCAGGAATTACCCTGAAAAGTCAGTTTTTCTGGCCGGTTTTTTATTTATTTGATTGAAAATTAATTCATCCAAGTTTTTATTTATACAAAATGGACTCGACCTTCCATTATGGATAGTATACACTTACATTAATTGTTCAAAAAAACAAAAAAAAACAAAAAAAGAAAATTTGTTTTCAACACAATAATATATATACAAATGAAAATGATGCTTTCAGTTTTGAAACAATGTAGATATTCACCTTCATTGACCAATCAAATTTTTTTTTGAAGATACTGTTTTGCACGTGGATGGGTGTCAGTCGAGACGTGGCACTCTAGGTAGGGAGTAGAAGAAAGTTTTGAATCATCTCATTCTGGGTAAAATGATATATGAAGCATTTCTCCATCGGGCAGACGCAGACACATTTGTGTCCATGACCTTATGAGCTTGAGGGAACGAACGAATGAATGACTGAGGCTTCTTCAGTCCAGACTGGAATTATACTCGTGAGTCATCATCAGCATCTAGCGGTCACCAGTTCAAAACACGAGGAATGTCTCCAGTTATTACCCCTTTTTACTCCTGCTCTTTCTTCACGATACGCTACCTTTTCAATGCGTCCCTTCTTTGACCCAACCAGCCCAATCTTAGTGGAACTTCTTGGCTTATTGTCTTACCACTAATCATCTCTAACTACCTTTTATATACATAGTTTATAGATACTAATTGCGTTTGATACTTCAATTATTCAGTTCCTTGCAATTGAACCTGACGTTCATCCCCTACCCTCATCCACGTATTAATTTTTTGCTTGCATATTCCTAAACAAAAAGGTTGGTCCATCTTCCCGGACATATAATTTGCAACATCTATTCCCCTACTTTGAATTTTAGTCAAATGTATCGAGACTCAAATCTGGTTGTCATTTTGGAACCTTCCCTGTGCTGTCAAATTCTAAACCCATTCAATCACCTTGGCAAGGCAGAAAGATTTGACTGGAAGACAAAAAAAGAAACCCATAAAGGAAGAAAATCGTTAACGACCCATGACATTGGGTTTTTACCAATCAGCTCAACACAGCCGTCTGCGCTTCAGAAATGAAATAAAACATTTTACATGTTTTTTGCACTTTCATAACCTACCACCAAATGAGGTCAATCTTGTGCATCCTCACAAATCGAATCTTATGTTCCATCGACCATTCATGTCAGCATTAAGGGTCCAATTATTTTCCCTAATCTGCAGATATGGAACCTGAAAGAGGAATTTTCACCAAGACAAAAAGAAAAAGAGGGTAAATGAAGGAATTTTAGAAGTTAACATGAAGAAAAGATATAAAGCACAGATTACTAGGAGGACAGCATTAAGAGTACTGAAAAAAAAATTGCCTCAAAAGCTCTAGTTACTCGTACTGAATTTGAGTGCATTCCCCGTCAAAATTAGTAATTTTGGTGGCAGACAAATTGTCAAAAAAAAATTTGCATGTTTATCAAATTAAAAAATGTTAATCTTAGAGAATTAAAAGATTAATGGATTACACAATTTACTATGATTCCAAGTGCTCTAAAAGGTTGCATTTGGGCCCGATACTAAGATGTTGCAAACATGACTTGAAAATAAAACTGCAATCCAAATCCCAGAAGTAAGACTAGTGAATTCTTAAGGCTCTCTCAAAAACAAACTGAAACATGCCCAATTTTAAATAATGATCAAGGAGTTAGTATTTGATACATTGTAAGTGTAAAATTTTAATTACACAAGTTGGGTTACGAGGATGACACATATCCTTTAGGCATATTTAAAAAAATAAAAAATCTAATTAAAAAAAATGAGACATGTGTCACATTCTTAACCCTGCTTGTGTAATTAAAATTTTACACTGATAGTGTATTAAATACTAACTCATAATGAAATTGATCAAGATAGATGATAGGCAACACTAAACAAAAAGAAAGAATAGAAAGAACCAAGATTTATGCATTTCCTTCCCAAAGATCAATCTTCAAATACCATTCATAAAAAGGAATTACCTGCTCAAATACTTCATAGCCAAGTTTGAGTCTAACATCTTGGTCTCTCTGGAAATTGAATATGCTAAAAGTAAATTCAGCAGCTCCTTCTGACTCCCCCTGTCATCATAGTTGCTATTAGCAAAGGAAAGCTAGAACTATATATAAATAACTACAGTTTTCTCCTTAAAGGAAGCTTGATGGGACTATTCCAATCAAAAACAAAAAATAAGTATGTAAAATGTACTAATGAGCATGATACTAAAGTGACTTTTTGAGGAAAAACGAATCACACGAACCAAATAATAGCTGAATCATTCTTCAAATATCAAACACATTTAAAAAGAAACACTGGTGAAAAATTAAAGGTAGCACCAACCCCCTTGAATTCTTGGTCAACATCATATCTTCCCTTGACAACAAAATTTACCAATCCATTGTTGGTTACAAGAAAAGACTTTTTCCCTCGCACGGTGTACCGCACCTTATCACGCTTATCATAGCGCAATCCTACACCAAGGCTTGTAAGTAACTACAGAAAATGATCAGCCATGTTAATAAGTTGGAAAAGAAAAGCTGAAGTTTGCAAGAGAGTGTTCTTGAAACAAGAGCATAACTATTGAGGACAACATACATCAGGATAGAAGCGCCTTATCAATGCACAAAAGTTAGTCGGGGTTCCAGTTCTGGTGTCTAGCTCGCCTTGAACCTGTATATAGATATGGAAGACGCAAGAAAATTAACAATTACGATACAAAGCTCGCTAAAATAAAATGGATTCAAGATGTAGAATTCTCCCGTAATAATGAGAAAAGCATGAATTGGCTTAAAAGTTCTTATTAGGGTATCTGGAATATCTTGCATGCAACTCAAATCTCAAAATTGAACTGTGAAAAGCGGTGAAATTTTGTACGCTGTGTCACGGATTTATTCTACAGAAAATGCAGCAAGTCTAGCACTTTGTGACGCAATAAGGCATTACATGGAACAGAAGTCAAAGAAATGATCCATAAAAAGCCGGATGAACAGTGAAGTTTAAAACTTGAATCATCTAAGTCTAGTAATAAAATCCCGCATACCTCAGGAATAGAAGTTAGAAAGACGGAGAGAAATTGAAAGAGCAATCAAAGTAGAAAAGTAGAAAAGCTTTGAGAAGCATACCTGCAAATGAGTTTTGGAATCGATGGGGAACTTCTCCTTGGCGTGGATTCTTAGAGCTTTGGAATCTTCACTGTATCTCAGAGAAGTCTCCATTTCCTTTTTTTTTTTTTTTTCTTGCTTTCTAGTTGTATGATCTATCTAGATTCTAGTCTCCGCGACTCTGCCTTTGTCCAACCAAAATATCACAGAGGATAAACCCGAACCGATTGATTTATAAGCCCTAGATTCTTTTCTTAAAAAGAATAGAGCAATGATTGTGGGCTAACGTAATGTTCCCTTTGGTGGGCTAATCCTAAATCCAGTTCTATAAGGAGTGCTTGGCCCAGCAAACAGCAATGGTATAGAAAAAAGACTCCAAAATACCAAACCTCCCTCCCTCCCTCCCTAGACACAGAGAGGGAGACCGACAGAAGGAAAGTCAATCAGGTGTGAAGTCACCAAGTGCTTCTGCTGACCTACACATTCTGCGAAAATGGACAGTTCGAGGTTTGGTTTACTTGTGTTTACAATCGCAATTTTGGTATCACCGGCATTCTCCGATCTGGTCCTCTCCAAAGTCGATAGACGCGTAAGTTTCCATCTTCTCAATTCAATTTTCATTTCCCTTTATTCTATTTCAAGGCTTCTATGGTTTATATTATTATTATTATTATTATTACTACTACTTGTGAGTTTGTTTCTGATTCATTCACTGCTTCCTGTTTCTGAAGATTTTATTCATCTGAAAGTTCATTTCTGAAATGCTACGATAGCTGTATCTCTTTCCTCGCTGCAAGCTGTAATATTTATGCTATCGGTGTTTCCTTTGGTGGTGCAGATTCATTTGACGTCACACATTGTTCGGATTTCTTCAACTTTAAAGGTGCTTCAGTAATACTCACTTTTCTTTTCACTCTCTTTTTTATTATATTCTTCAATGGAACTCCTTTTTTGTTCTTGAATTCTGCTTCTCGCACATGTGCTGTTGTATTGTTTCTAGGTGGAGAATGCAGGTCCTGAGACGGTGTCCGAGGTTTTGCTGGCTTTTCCTGATCTTCAAGCCAAAAATATGGCATATTTGATAGCTACCCCACATGAAGGGAAAGGGAAAATCAAAAACTCTGTTGCTGCTCTCCCTGTTCAGGCCACCAACCCAAAAGACATGCCTCCTGCTTTAACATTCTATTCAGTATCATTGCCTAAGGGATTAGCTGAGGGTGATAGCTTCACTTTCGATGTCTTGGTTGTATTTACCCATGCCTTGCGACTCATTCCTGAGCAAATCACTCAGGCTGATATTCAGCTTGTAGTATACCAGGAAAGCGCATACTATCTATCTCCTTATGCTGTCAAGGTCCAGTCTCTAACTGTTAAATTGCCTGATTCTAGAACTGAATCCTATACAAAACTGGAGAATACAAAGATTCATGGTTCAGAAATCAAATATGGTCCTTATGAGAATCTACCTGCATTCTCGCACTCACCCATAGTAGTTCATTTTGAAAGCAATCAACCCTTTGCTGTTGCTCTGGAATTGGTGAGAGAGATAGAAATTTCCCATTGGGGCAATGTGCAGGTCACCGAGCATTACAGGCTCATCCATGGTGGTACCCAAAGCAAGGGTGAATTTTCTAGATTACTTAAAATCTTTTCCTCTTTATGGATTATGTTGAGTGACACACCTGGTTGGAAGTTTGTTTCTGACTTATTACCTTGACGCTACAGGCTTGATTTCCAGGCCAGACCAAATATTCGAGGCGCATCAGCCATTAGGTATCTTGTTGCAAATTTGCCACCAATGGCGCATTCTGTTTATTACAGGGATGAAATTGGCAATATATCAACATCTCATCTGTGGGGTGACTCCAAAAAGTTTGTCTTGCAGATTAGGATTTAAAGAGTATCTATCATTTGATATTTTATTCTTATTGAAGTGCTATTTGTCTTTGCAGACAGAACTATTGATTGAACCAAGGTACCCCATGTTTGGTGGCTGGAGAACTGCTTTTACCATTGGATATGGCTTGCCACTTCAGGACTTTTTGTATGAATCAGAGGGGAAACGCTTTCTTAACATCACTTTTAGTAGCCCGATGGTTGAGTTGGTTATTGATACTCTCATTGTGAAGGTTGGTAATACGTCATTACTCTGTTTTAAATATCTTTTTCTAGGCCTCAGAATGATGGGGAGTTTCCTTCACAATCTTGCCTAAAACATGTCTTCCACTAAGTACTCAAAGGGGGCACTTATGCTGCTGTATTATTATGATATTTAGAATTAAGATATGTGCTGTGTGATATAGAAATTGCAGTCTGGTGAATACAAGAAAGTTGTTTTCCTTGCAGCCTTACCTTGACCCAGTACTTTGATTTGATTTATAGGTTGTGTTGCTTGAGGGTTCTAGTGAGACATATTTAGCAGCTACATTTCCAGTGAAGCAGCGGCAAGAGGTATTAGAAGGCTTAAGATTTCTATTTCTATTTGACCATATGTTTTATAATATAGGGTCCTGTTTGTATTGAATTTTGAATCTGAAAGCTGTGGTCTTTTATATATAATGTGCTTATGGTTGCAGACAGACCAAAATCTCACACTTGGATATTGATGGTAGACCACTAGTTGTGCTGGAAAAGACTAATGTTGTGCCGGAGCACAATCAATATTTTCAGGTATTCTTTCTTTGTCTATTTTCAACCTGAATGTCATGCACACTGGTTCTAGCATATTAGTGTAAGGCCTCTACTCTGGTACCTCCAAAAGTAGAAAATTGGATATTAGGATATATCGAAACCCTATATTTACAGGGTTATGTACTTTAACGGTTTGTTGTTTGTTTACCTTTCAGGTCTATTACAAGTTCAACAAACTATCAATGCTTAGAGAGCCGCTGATGTTAATTTCAGGATTTTTTTTCCTTTTTGTTGCTTGCATTGTTTATATGCATGCTGACATATCAATCTCCAAGACTTCTGCTTCTTATTTGGCTACACAGAAGTGGGAAGAGGTTAGTAGGATGTTACTATGCCATTTACTTGGCTCACCCCTCATCATGTACAAGTGCATTGGTTATAGACTTTGCTTTCCTTAATTTCAGGTTCAGGCAGCGATTCAGCAGGTTCAGAATGTCATAAGCCAATCAATGCTTGACAACACACGATAAGCTGGAAGCATCACTACGTGATCTTTCTAGGACGGGGGACATTCAAACTTGTAAAGCTACTCGAAAAGCAGCTGATGGTTTGTTAAAAGAGCTGTCAAAAGAATTGAAACCCTTGCTGACCATTTTGCAATCTTCTCCATCAGCTGCTCAAGTATTCCCCAAGGTTCACCTGTCTTCTACTTATTTGTGTTAAATGCTCAACATTTTCTGGATCAATTTGATATGGTTTTGTTGTCTTTTAGATTTGTCACTTGTTGCAACATCTTATTTTGATAAAGTTTGTTAAGCCTTGATATGTAACCGTATTTTTATTGTAACTTGACTGTGCATGACTGAAATATTCTGTTTGCGCTGAATGTCAGTAGCATTTATACTATGTCAATTTTTATTTTGCATTTTAGAGACTGTTACTATTAGTGATTTCTTTTTGATGTCTGTATAGGTGGAGGAGCTGGTGGCTAAGGAGAGAGAATTGCAAGAAAAGGTGATGGTGAAGCACTCTACAGTGGTTGACGGCTATGAGAAGAAGTCTGGGGCCCGGGATATTGAGAATCGGGTGGCTTTGCAGCGACAGAAACTTATAGCTTTGAGGCTGGAAGTCGATGATCTTCTTGACTTCATTGATGAAATATAAAGTAGGCATAATAGTTTGGTCCAAACTGTAGACTTCAGCTCCCACTTTAATGGCCTTGCAATGGTAATGCTGGGTCAGAATTTTGTTCAAGGATTTATAGATGAGTTTACCCTTCTTGTTTTGTTTTATGTTAATCGTTTTTTTCTTCTTCCTCAATCTGTAAGGCTTTTTACACACAGTTCTAGATTGAATACTTAATTCTCTGCCCAAATTACTGAAATTAAAAAGTCTAGCTATTTAAGTACCGAACTTAGGCCATTGGTCCGTACAATATTGGTTTGCTGAAATCAATTAGCATAACTTATTAACAGCCATGCTCTCAGAACCTCGATCCATCTCTCTAGCCGGGATGATTGGGCTCCCAGTTAACCATTTTTAAGTCAGCTTTCTAGTCACTACTGGGTCACTGTTTTTGGTTTTTTTGTTTTTTTTTACGCTCTTCTTCGTTGATATTTGACATAGGATTTATATTAACGTCCTGAGAGGGCATCAAAATAAACAGGTGTATAGTCTATACCCAAAGCAAAGCAAAGCAAAACCTTGTTTAAGATATATAGGGAATGTAAATTACAAGGACAATCTCAGTTCAGACGGCGAGAGACCAAGAGTGGAGCAACTGGAATGTTGAAGGCCACTTTCACTGCCCCGCTCCTCAGGTGCTATTTTCAAAAGAATGTACTAGTGAATTTGCGGTTTGCCACGATATATTGATCAATGCAGAGTAGGCTTTACTTTTCTTCGGGTGGCATCACTTGCAAAAGCTCAATATTTAGCTCGAATGAGGCTCCTGCCTGCAGACAGAAGATATTGAATGACTCAAATGAGGACATAGGTTTTGTTAGCTAAAGGAAAATATATATACTGCTGAATAAGGCAGGATTCACAACAATCTGCTTTTTTTTTTTTTAACTACTCTAGTGTTAAAGTTTTTTTTTTCCTTTTTTATTATCGTCTAAAACTATCATATTTGAAGACACAGTAATCCCAAATTAAGAATAGAAATCCGTCAATCATGGATATAGAAATGCTATAGCTTCACCAATAACGACAGCCACTGAGGAAGCTACATATGTTAAGATACAGATGAAGGACCTTACCGGGATCTCATTCATTCCTTTCTGGCCATAGCCAGCCTCTGGAGGAACAATGACAGTCCTCTGGAAAGAAAAACCAGAAGATCAACAGGAGGCTTGCAGAAATGAATAAAGACTGGGATGATAAGACGAAAAGAAGGAAAGGTTCCAACGGGAGTGGAGATTAGAGAAGTTATAAAGCCAAACGAATAAGGAGAAAAGGAGGATGCATTAATTAACCTTTCCTCCCACTTTCATTCCTTCTGTTACTGAGTACATAGCTGGTGGGGGTTTTGGTGCAGCTTGTGCAGAAAACAAACCATTTGGGTTGTCTACAAACTCTCGTTTCCTTTCTTTCCCTGGAGTAGTTCCAACCTTGAATTCATATGGCTGATTAAAAGATGACACAATGAGTGTTAGAATATCATATTTTCGTTAGGAATTCTTGACATTTCTGGGACAAAATGCTACTTGTTTTGATTGGAGAAAGAAAACTAGTCCTTAGGGCTACCCCTGCTCCAAAACACATGTTTTATAACAAGATATAACCTGGGCAATTATACGATTCCCAGCTAAAAGTTTAGACTCTCGACTTGAAACAACTGTAATTCCACGATATATGCAGTCAAAGTGCACCTGAAAGCAGACAAAAAGCCAGTGAAGAGGGTAAATATGAATCCATGAAATGGAATAGAACGTATTCATTTACAAATAGACCTTTACAGTTGATCCTCTTTCTGCCATTGGACCCTTCCCTTCGACAACATCGTAGTATTTCAATCCCTCAGCTGTTTGATTCAACAAAATAAAGCAAACGGACAGTTATTTTCAAATGCTCATCAAGACCAAGTTTCAATGTCTCTTCTTACCAGTTGTGCAGCATTAGCAATAGGCCAAATTTACATAATCATGCCTGATATTTATTGACTGAAATTAGTACTGAAAAAATTTTGATACCAGAAATTATTGGTAACAATAATATGCTACCAGATTATGGCAAAAATGAGATATGTTGAAGAAAGCAAAAGAATTCGACACCCACAACACATGCATAAATTGCATAAACGATGAGAAGCTAAAGGAGAAGGAATATTGGAGCAACTAACGGGTAGAGAGATAGTCTTCAATGGGGATGGTCTTCTTGTTGCGTCTCTCTCTAGCCTCTGAGAAATGGGGCAGGGAAATGAGACTGAAAGGCACTGAAGAGACTAATATTGCACACCTTCTCGAAATGGGTATTGATAAAACAAGTTGCTTTGTGTTTTGCGTTTGATTTGCAGCAGTGCATTTTGAGCAGATTCTATGATAATCAGGGTTCCATATCTGTAGAATTCTAACTGATGCCATGACTCACTCCCGTTGCAGTTGAAAAAGCTTAGGGTCGTTAGAACCCCACCTCTATCCATTTCCACCTACCAAATTACCTTGATACCCTTAACCGATAATCATTGCCTCTAAGGCTAAGGCTAAGGCTAAGTCTGGCCGAGTCCCTGCTAACCGTTAAGCAACTGGCCCACGCGCACAAAGAAGCGTGACTGATCATATCTGTTGGACTTGAGCAAAATATATATTGATAACTTCAAGTGGGGTTGCATTACAATCCACATAGCATATTTAGGGGAAAGGAAAAGGGGAAGTAGTGTAAACGAGTCGAAGAAGATTGAGATTTGAGAGCCCAAAAAGCAGGACCAAACATTTTATGATGATGATGGTTAGAAGAATGAGGACGTCTACATTCCGTTCCTTCCGAAATGAATCTACTAACTCAACTTCATCAACTGCTGATCAGTTTATATATATTATCCCAGTACTAGTTTCCTGGAGTTGGGAGAGAACAGCAAAATTAACACAAAAGACCATAAGATGTAAACTAAAAGATCACCAGTGAGTTGAAAGCTAGTCTATATATTGTCTTGTACATTCTGATTATCGTCATCAAAAAATGAAATTAAAAATCCTATAATCAAATGGTAACTAACAACAGTGAAAACTCTTTGGATAACGAGGTCATGCCCCTTCCCAAGTAACTGTTTGATTTTGTAAACCAAATTACGATCACTTTGATCGGATTGACAACTAAATTGCTTTAAAGCTTGGTACCTAAGCCCTGCATGCACCAGATATCCACAAGCTGCACAAGAAAGTAATCCAAATCAAGTGAAATTTTAGCTTCTAAAACGAGCTATCTATCTCAGAAACCAAATTACTGTCCCCTATTTTGGTGCTCAAGGCAACCTAGATGAAAATTGCTTTTGTTGGCAATCACTAGGAACAAACACAGGTAGCTGGCTACCTCTCTGTGATCTTCCCTGCTGATAATGACTCGATGTAGAACCTCTATCCAAGCCAACAGACAATGAACCACTACTCCTTGTTCCTCTGCTAAGGTGCTCATTCATAAGAGGACCACCAAAAAATATCGATTGGCCACTATATAAAAGCTCTGTTCCAGGAACCTGCAAAGAACCAGCATTTCTGGAAGAGGAAGACACAAAGCGCCCAGCTTCTGGATCCCAAAAAACTGAAGTTCTCGAGCTTTCTGTAGCACTAGAATTTTTTCTGAAAGGATATTCAGCAGCATTTTCATTCCCTTCACTTTGTTTAGTTGAGCAAGGAGATTGATTGGCTGACATTTGGTACAAGGGGTTGAAATGCTCTCTATTTGAATCTTGCTGTGCCATTGTAGAGGGGGTTATGCTGGAAAGATAAGGACTGCTGATGTTGCCAACACTGTGGCCACATGATTTTGCATCTTCTCTGTTAGCACAACTTGAAGGATATGAGCTCAATGCCGCTCTAGCATTTTTACTCTGAAACCCATGATCAGTACTGATGGGACTGCTTCTTCCACTCACATTATTACTAGATAGTTGATCAACATTGTATGAATGAGGTTGAGAGCCTATTGGATGAAGAACAGATGAAGTAGCTCTAGCTTTGGCAGCTGCTTTAACCGCCTCATTGGAATCCAATTTTGCAAGTTTCCATGCACTAATTCTGACAGGGCGTTTGGGTAATCTTTTTTCCTTGTCTGGTGGCGGTACCACATCCGGATCTACTGTAGATGGTAAGCGCCCTGGCTCCAAATGTGGGATGATTTCATCCTTTGAGAGAAAATAAATAATCAGTTTAAACATCTAACAGAAAATCCATGACAGGTGATCACCGTAAGAGTGCATGTACCCATACTTAAGATGTCGTTCCTTTATAATAATAACAACAACTAGAGTTTTAAGTTCATATTTATAGTCACAATTTGTCTATGCAAGTGGTGATTACTCTTTCTAAATTACAAATTGAAACCAAAAGTTAATGACAAAGAGTATATTCAGTTGCTAGTATTAGAAAATATAGAGATAGAAGAACAAGAAGCACCCAACAGAAAAAGATACTGAGTGATTTATTATTTTCAACAGAAAATTTATGTTGCAAATAAGATTACTTCAGCTTTTTTATTTTTAAATTAACAGAAGATATGGGTAGTAATGCATGTCTGCAAAACAGGTTTCTCCGGACAAAGCAAACTGCAGAAGCAACTATCATGAAATCTCAGTGATAATTGAAGAATTAATAGATTTAAATTCATACCACCTTCATTATTTATTTTTGATGGCCTACACCATCACCATATAACAGTTATAGCAACTTAACTAAATCCACCTCATCTCCAACATAAAATGATCGAGTCTTCATGTCTAGTAAATAAAGCAGTGGTACCTGGTGGTCCATGAAGATTCTTGGTGGGGTACACCAAGCGCCTTTGTATTGCAAGCTCATTCCAAGAGAGCTTCTTCCACTTATCGCAGTCAGAGCTGAACTGGTAGGTGACGATGGCATACTCTGCTGATCTCCACCATCAGCAGACTGTCCAGGTGGTTCACTTTGTGTTCTCATTGCAACAACATATTCATATGTTGTGATATCCTGCAGTTAGAGACAACAATGAGTCAATATTTACATATTATGACAGACTGAGAGAGAGAGATTTAAGGGAAACACCTTCCGAATCAAAATTATATGGAAAAAGAATAGTTCTCCCAGGGGCACAGTGGCAAGAAAAGAAACAGCTGTGCAGAGGGCCTGTAATCATTTGTTTAAAAGTGTTAGGGCAAAATCCATGGCAACCAGGTTTATGTTCATTCTTAGAGAAGTGAACACTAGCAGTAATGTATTTCAACTTAACCTGTGAGAAACTGGAAGCATTTAACAAAACATTTTGAAACACCAACCGCAATGATTCGCTCTTTAGAACTAGGAAGCTTTTGCTTCTCAATACCAAGAGAATCTGAGGTTTACGTCAAAATTCACTCTCTAGATATTGCAAAATAGATTGTAATGCTATATATTTGTCTGGCATCTTTGCGATGTTTCTTACAAATAAAGAAGCAGCAGGGTTATTTACCAAGAAAAAAAAATTCATGCAAACATTCTATGATCAAGCATCTTTCATTAGGGGAATAGATGAAATCAACAATGCTACATCTTCCTAATCAAACCTGGCTATTCTGTCACAAGAATCACAATACTTCAGGAATAATATGAACTGTTAGGCAGAGAATGCAGAAAACATACCACCACAGTAGCAAAGGGGGGGCGGGAGAATCCAACTCCAAGCTTCTCGGTTATCTCACTTTCTGTACCTTTTCTATCAACAAAGCATCGAACAAGGACAGCAATGCCAACTCCAAATTCAACAATAAGCTGACAACCACATACACATATACATGCAGGCACATGAGAATAAGCTCAGTTCTTGTCAGGAGACACAAATGAGTGAAATGAACCATTATCAAAAAGCTATCCTAAGAACTTACCCAAACAAGGCTAGCTGCCATCAAGCACACAAAAGTGATGTAATTTTTCCTTCCCACACAATTATTCAACCACTGGATAAAAATGGTAAAACAGTTTAGGGATGGCTAATATTAGATGAAGATCTAAATCAGTTAAGTAATACCCAGGCAATACGATTCATTACTTAGTCAACAGAAGTCCTAGGTGATTTTCAGTCCAGTTACATAACTTACAAGTTGTAGCTATGCAATTCCTTAATAGTTCTCAAAAACCAAGAAATTCAGCTGGGAAATTTGGAAAGTGACAAAAATGAACATTTTATAACTCACTCGACAATGATGATCAAATCCATCAACACATTTTTCACAACTTCTGCAATGCTTGCTGAATTTGCGCACCTGCAAAAAGGGCAGGGGGAGAGTTATTATTAATCAACACCATGCAATCGGAAACAAGCTTCATTCAGAAACAGCCAAAATATGTGCTAGCCAGTTGTTTCAGAAATGTAGCAACTCTTAGCAACTAGCATGAATACAACCATATAGATATTTCTTGCATGCATCGGATAGGTGTGTTTCTAAGGTGTCTAAGGAGGTTACAACTAAATGAGTAGAGCATGAAAGGTTATGTCTTTTCATCATCTAAGAAGATAAAGCGATGTCAAGACACCTTTTTTTGGTGTCTGAAATGCACATAGGTAAAAGCACTAATGCACATGTTTAAGCTAACAGTCAAACAAGATATTGCGGTGTTCTAAGTTTTTCTGTTGCTAATTTTGATAAAAGTTTCTTTGCTTTGCTAACTTATTTATTGTATTTCAGTGAAAAGAGAGGAGAGAGTGAGAGGAAACAAAGAAAAAGGTTTTCTTTATTGGGGGCACAGGGGTGGGGAGAGAGGACTATGCTGCTACTATTAACCTTACCTCTGCATTACACAATGTGCAGAATAAAGCATCTTCTTCTCCAGCTTGTTGCCGCAAAAGGTCTTCATCTTTGCGGCAATCTTCACTAACAAGACAAGCACAAAAGAAACCTCCAAGTTTGGAACACCATCTTGAACCATGCCTATCAGATTGTCTTCCATACTTTAGTCCTATGATTCCTATCTTGCTAGGCTCTTCAGTAGAAGATGCATTCCCTGGTTAAACAGCATGAAATCTATGATAAATTGAGTAGAACAAAGACCTACAAAGAAGCTCATTTCTTAATAGAGGCAGCCATATGAAAATTCTCACGTGACTATTCTAACTATCAACTGATTAGCTTCATAATTATCATGCAATCTAATAACAAAACCATACAGCAACGGAAAAAGTTACCAGGCAGATCCATTTCATTATGTGATTTATAAGCTGATGTCTTATCAACTTCAAGGAGAATTCCAGGATCAGAAGGATCAATAGCTGTGCATCGAACGTAAAGAATGAGAACTGAGAGCGCCTGAAAATAAAAATCAAGCATGAAGATGATAACTAAGAAAGCAACTAAAGAAGTTTTAAAGGCTTCGGTAAAAATAAATAAAAAGGTTATTGTTCTTACCATGATAGAGTAGACACCAATAGCCACATATTCATAGATATCTTTTCCAAGAAAGGGAGCAAAGAAGGCATAATATGCAACAGATAGCAAAAAGAAAACGGTAATAGCCACAACCTGTCCAAAGTTTAAAAAACAAACAACAACAAAATGGTAACAAGTGGTTGTTGAAATAATACAAATGCCAGAAATTTATCCCATGAATCCTCTTAGAGGCTGGAGCTTGCAGGAACATGAACCAACAATACGTGATTTGCTAATTTTAACATCAAGTCTACCATATATGGCTTCATAGACTATTAAGATTCTCTTCTAAAGTCATGACTTGGTTTCGATTCTGCTTTATTTTATGGGTAATCATAATAATTATTTTACATGCTCATCACAAGTAGGCATTTTTTTGCCATGCCAATAACTTGTCAACCAAGGAAATGAATGATAATGACTTTATAAACCACAATTCCAACCTTATCAGCATATAAAAATTTCCACATAATCTAATAGTATTTTTTTACTCTAAAAATTATGAAATTAGGGTTAAGATCTCAACTTGTTTTGAATTTCTTTGGTAATTCCAAAGTAAAGCAAGACATAATAAAATGCAAAACAGATTAGGAAAACCTACTCATTGGTAAAGACAAAGATGGAACATAAATAAGAGTAAAAACACACACAATAAATGAAAAAAAATGTCAAAATAATTAATGTAGATAACCTAACAAGCAAAGACCCCAATAGCTATAATCCAAAAGTCACCAAAAAGGCTACATTTTGGAAAGAAATACTAAAAGAAGAAAAAAGAACCTGAAATGTGTGAGCAGGCAGTTGCCATCCATGACGCCTCACCATTCTCAAACAACTGCTCTGAACTCCTTATTCACCAGTCCAAACAAGCACTACATTTGACAAAACCCACGTTTGAAATCAAAATGTCAAAGCGGTTTGCTTCACAACTGGTGTGGTTTTTTTTTTAATTATTTTTTATTCTTTTTGGCATCAGAATCTTTGTACCCGATTAACTCAAAAAGAAAAAAAAAAAAAAAAAAGAAAGAAAAGGTTCAGTTTTGAGACGGTAGTAGTAAACGGGTTTTGAGATGACCCGTAGAGTTGGTTTAAGGTTTTAGAGCTTGTAGAGTGGAAAGCATCGATTAAAGAGGCCTCGATGAAGGAGAAGGAGAAGAAGAGTAGAAGAAAAGAGGACTGATGTGTCGGACGATTTTCTTTTTCTTTTATTAGAAATCCTTTTTTTTTTTTTTTTTTTAATTTTGGTTGCTAATGTTTATGCTGCCGGCTAAATAATGCTATTATTATGTTTTACTAATATATATATATAGCAATTTTGATTAAACTTAATAGGTGATGAGCTTAATTGAATTATTATTACTCGTATTTTGGTTCAAAATGGACTTACTATAGTAATTAATGTAGCGTAGACTTGAAGAAGACAAGCTTTTAGCAGAGTATAAAATATATATATATATATTTTATAAATAAATTGGGAGTGTAACATTTTATAAAATATATATTTCTTTTTTATATAAACAAATTGGGCCTGGAACTAAAATGCTAAGGCCTGGCTCAACAAGAGAGAGGGCATAACTCAAGGGCATGAAAATTTAGCAGCTGACCCATGATGAAATTTAATACTAATTAATTTATATATATATATATATATATCAGAACTCAGAACTCAACTGTTTCCTTCCATTTTTTGCATTGTATTTCCCACTCTTTACAAAATGACTATCCTTTCAAACCCTTTGGTTTTACCGTCAAATCCTCCAACCCAACTATCTTCTGGTAATAATTCCTTTTCTCATTTCGTTTCTTGAGCCTTCTTTTTTTTTTTTTTTTTTTTTCTGTTAATTCATTGTAATTAATACGATTGAACTCTTTTTTTTTTCTCTTTTGAATGGAACAAGATTCAACTTTTGGGTTCTAATGCATAATAATCTCCTCTTTTTTTCTTGCTTAAGCCATAGCTGAAACTTTTTAGCGGCGATCGGCTTGAATTTGATGGATTTCATCTTTCAAGACCCTGTCTTTATATTGACTGCCCTAAACTCTACTTCTTTCACCCTGGACTTTGATTCATTTTTCAATATTGAAGCTGTGGGTGGGTCGTATAATAAGGCCCTGTAGGATGTTGACTCCAAAGTAATTGGCTAATAGCATTGGAGTCCTGCATATTCTTTAGCGGTTGGTCTTACTTGTCTGTGAAAGCTTGAGATTTTGTTAATAGTAAGGTCAATCATGGCCTGCAATAAGTTTTCTTTTTTCTATATCTTATTATGATTGTCTGTTTTACTTTGTCAGAGTACCTTTTGTTCTCAAAAGTTCTTCAATGAGGACAACTTTAGATTGCCACTTGCCACTCACTTATATCAATAAAAATTGTTTGTAATTCAATTTCTTATATTTCTTAGCATTTTTGTCAGAATTTTTTACTTGGCGTGTCTTTACACCCTAGGGAAATAATTGACTAAGTGCTGTCAGCTAAAGATGAAAGAGAGATGCCAATAGGATTTTCTAAAAGTACCTTGGTTGGGGAATCAACTGTTAGAATTGATGGTCATATTTTTTCGTTTTAGTCCAGCAATTTAGATCTTTTACCGCAAGAATTTGGATTTAACATTAATTTGAATTTCAGAATTTGTTAGATCATGGCATCATCATCATGTTCATGTCCATCCTTTCAAATTATAAGATTGTTTATCGTTGCTCTTTGTTGTACACAAACACAAAAAGAAGCTAACATTAATTCTACTTTATATAACACGTCTACACCAAAGCTGTATTTTGTAAATTTGCAAATGAACCATCTGTTTGGTTTTAAAAGTTTCAAAAGACTGTTCATTGCCTTCTCTGTCAAAATTTTTTTGCTAGGCTCTCATCTAAAGCCAGCAGATCAAAGCTTTGGGACTGCCAGCCCCACAAACTTGTCAATCAATTCTAAAAGTTTAGGAAAACTGTATCTTTCTACCTTTAGAAGGCCACTCAGAGTTCAAGCTTCGTACAGGTATCATCTTTCACACAATTTGGAGCATAAGAATGCATGATAGCATGTATACATTATCCTTTAAGTGGGAGCTACTGACAAAAGCACTATCAACTAAATGCTTAAGTTTGTGTCTCTGTGTGTATTCCAGTTCCCTCTTCTATGTTGTTTTTGGGTGTTCTGTTGCAAACCTAAGTACTCAGTGGAAGTACTCTGCTTCTTGTGTTTTTAGTGATGGTAGAAGGCCAAGCAGTGCAAGCATCTTTGTTGGAGGTTTTATTTTGGGAGGACTCGTGGTTGGTGCACTTGGAAGTGTATTTGCTCCTCAGGTGATATTAGCTTTTCAAATGGATGCAAAATTGCACTAAAATATCTCCTTGGTTCTCTGTTATGTATATTTGTTATTTTGAACAATTAAAATGCCCCCATATATTTATCAATGGGTTACACGCTACATCTATGGTTCCAGTCTTAAGTAACTTTATCATTCCTGATTTTTCTCTTTTAAATTATTAAAACCTATAGTCTAGAACTGTGGGAACTGTTATCTGTTCGGCTTTTTGTCTATCTGTAGTATTCATTTTCTTGACTTATTTGGTGGTCAATTTGGGCTACTAAATTTCTTTTCCTGTTTGCCTTCTATAGATCAGCAAGGCACTAGATGGAGCTGATAGAAAGGATCTAATGAAGAGACTGCCTAAATTCATATATGATGAAGAAAAAGCTTTGGAGGTGAGCGCTTTGTTTTTTCTTTTTTTCAAAATTATTGCCTTCTAAGGAATATGGAATCGCATGTATATTGTGTGCTTCAAAATTAAAGCACCAGCATTTATGTATTAAACATGTGTTCTTTAAAGTTTATGGTTTTTAAAGCATAGTGATAATAAGTGGCCTTTGTTCTGCAGAAAAAACGGAAAATACTGACTGAGAAGATTGCTCAGCTGAACTCTGCTATTGATGATTTTTCTGGTCAGCTTCGATCTGAAGATGCCCCAAATGGAGTTGCTGTGAACGCTGATGAAATTGAAGCTGCCTGTTGAATTGCCTTGCTATTCATAAGTTGTAAAAGTTGGTTTTCTAAAACTTAATTTGCTACTACTTGGAACAATCTTACTTCAAATAAATATCTTCCTATGAATATCTCCTGCAATTAATGCATCATTTGGTGTTTTGGAAAAATTTTACATTGGTTACAGTGAAATGTGACAAAAAGTTCACTCATGAAGAGAACAAATGAATGAATTTGCCCTCTTCCATCTTAGTCCAATGCCACTGGTTCTTCATCCCTATCATTTTAGTCTGGCTGCCTTGCTCAGGCCTGGCAGCTGTTAAAAGTTCTTACTATTTTGAATTTAAAGTTCAAATCATTCTCATCTCCAATCTCTTTGTTTGGAAATAAGATGTTCCTCTCTCTCTCTCTCTCTCTCTCATGCATGTCGAAAGGAAAATGGAGAAATGCAGTCGCCAAGTTGTGCTCGATAAGAACCACGTGGGGTTTCATTTGTCTTATTATTAGCCTCAAAATATTTAACTACCCTTCAAACGTTAAATGACATATTAATATCTTCAGAATCTTCATCACAATCCAAAATGATCTCTTCATAGCCAGAAAATTGCTTGTAAAAATCTGGTGTCCTAGACCCATTAAGCCTGAGGCCTTTCTCTTTTGAATGTTTAAAGTCAAGAACGCATTACGTGCAATACCTTGATAAATCTTAATTTCATCAGCAAATCGATGTTCCATTGGACAATATTCAACGTTATAAAGCAGCTATGGATTCATGGGTCCATATATAGGCTCTTGGTAGTCTTACCGTGCTGAAGCTTTGATACGGCCTAGTACGAAGTTAGAACTGATGCTTCACCCAATAATTTGCCAAGTTAATTCTTTCTCCAATATCATCAGGTCTCCAGGTCTAGGCCGCATAAAATGAAAAAACAATTTTTCCAGCTAAAACGTTTTCAACAATAAGCTTGGGTACGTAGTTCAGCATTACTAAAATGTATATATTTATTCTATTTTTCCAGCTAAAATCTCACGTAATGCGTTCTAGATTTTAAACATTCAACAGAAAAACTAAAATGATCATATATTTATTCTATTTTTGTGCGAAGCACCTCATTCTTAAGTACTATTGGCCTATATGGTACTGACCTTGAAACTGTTTTGAAATTTTGAATGTAGGACCAAGTCCTATTAGGGGAGAAACAGTTGCCTAATTGAAGGTTGCAATCAATGGATTCGGATGCCTTGGCAGGAACTTCCTGCGATGCTGGCATGGCAGGGAGAACTCACCTCTCGACGTGGTTGTCATAAATGACAGTGTTGGTGTCAAGAATGTAACTAAATGAAACTTGCAATGCTTTTTAAGAGTTAACCTTGAGGTTTGGTTAGTTTCATTTACTAACTAGTATATACAACACACAGGCTTCGCACTTGCTGAAATATGATTCAATGCTGGGAACTTTCAAAGCTGATGTGAAAATAGTTGACAATGAAACCATAAGTTTTGATGGTAAGTCCATCAAGGTCGTCTCTAACAGGGACCCTCTCAGGCTTCCTTGGGCTGGACTTGGCATTGACATTGTTATCGAGGCAGGTACTTGAACTATCGCCCAGAGATTTTGGCCTCCAGGGAAAGATTGGTATCCTGACCATAAAGAATTTCAAAGCATGGAGATATCATACAATTTATACCTCTCCTTTCATCTAGTATACCACTTTACAGGGAACATGAGTACTAATGATGATTGAATAATTGCATTTTGCAGGGAACAGGAGTCTTTTTGTAGATGGCTCTGGTGCTGGAAAGCACATACAAGCTGGTGCCAAGAAAGTTACCTTAACCGCTCCAGCTAAAGGTGCAGACATTCCAACCTATGTTGTTGGAGTCAATGAAGGGGATTGTGACCATGAGATCTCAAACATCATAAGGTGAGTTCTGAATAAAAACTTGCCTGCTATGACTGATTCCTGCAATAAATCAGTCATGATAGTCCTTTTCCATTTCTTTATTGATCTAGTGCTTTAGGTTTGATTGCTATTTTTTTTGTACTTGCAGCAATGCTTCATGCACCACAAATCGCGTGGCTTCTTTTGTGAAAGTCATGGATGAAGAGTTTGGTAAGCATTGTTCATTTTCATATATCATTTTTTTAGTTGTTTAGGCTAATTGCCTGTCATCACAGTTAAAAATTTTCTAATTTTCTTCGACGTTACCAAAACTAATTCGCAGGCATTGTCAAGGGTACAATGACCACCACCCACTCTTACACCGGTGACCAGTTAATCATATTAGTTAACCAATAACTCTACCGATGAACTCAGAAGTTGCATATTCTCAACAATTAGGCTTTTATGATGGATCACATGCCAAAATTAATTGCTTGAGCAAAGAAGAAAACTAAAACTGTTGATTGTGATTGTCCAGAGGCTCTTGGATGCTTCATACTGTGACTTGAGAAGAGCCAGGGCTGCAGCATTGAACATTGTTATCAACAAGCACAGGTGCTGCCAAGGCTGTCTCTCTTGTGCTGCCTCAGCTCAAGGGCAAGCTCAATGGCATTGCACTTGGTGTGCCAACACCTAACGTATCAGTTGTTGACCTTGCTGTGACTGTTGAGAAGAAGGTATTACCGCTGAGGATGTGAATGCTGCCTTCAGAAAGCAGCTGCAGCGCCATTGAAGGGCGTATTGGACGTGTGTGATGTTCCTCTTGTTTCAGTGCACTTTAGGTGCTCTGATGTTTCTTCCACCATTGACTCTTCATTGACCATGGCCATGGTGGTGGCCTGGGATGACAATAAACGGGGTTACAGCTTAGCTAATTAAAGCAAGGATTCGAAAATGAGGGTTATTTGTTGAGCGTGGCATTTGATCTAGTTTTTTAATGTTCATATATATTTGCATTTGCATTTGTACATTAATATATATATATATATATATATTTGTGTGTGTGATTCGTATTCGTGATTTGCAGCGAAAGGATTATTGATTTGGCAAACTTGGTGGGAAGCAAGTGGCCAGGCATGCCTGTAGCAGGAAGTGGTGACCGACCCCTTGGAGGATTTCTGCAAGACAAACCCAGCTGACGTGGAATGCAAAGTTTACGAGGCTTAAATTCTCTTCTTAACTCGTTTTCCGGCGGGTGGTATAGTGGCCTTGGTTTTTCAATGTTCATGTTAACCAAATATGCTCATTTTGGTGATGACGGCTGAGTGACATGAACAGAATGATCAAATAACATTTCAATGCAGCTATCAAAGGCTGCAATAATCTTTCGATTTATTGGTTACTTGCAGCCATGGATGAGTATGAATTGCATGACTGATATAGTGGTAGTGGAAGTGGAGTCTCAGATTGTTTTGCTGCTAAAAACGTAAATATGTATAGTAGACTAAATTACAGTCTTAAGAAAATGACCCCCAATTTTTTGCTTTGCTTTAATTATATATATTGCATCCATTTGCCATTTTTACTACTTAAATTTGGTTTTTTTTTTTTTTTCATGAAAAATATTTTCATGGAATTAGAAATATATATATATATATATATATATTGGCCAAGAAATGCAATATTTACTGATTCCAATGCAAAAAGCCTTTCTAAAAAAAATCAAAAATAAAATTCATATAATCTATATTAATCTGTATCTATATATAATCTATTTATAATTATCTATATCTGTATTTCTTTTCTATCTAAAAACACCATAGAACAACTTTTGATTAAAAAAAATAAATATTTTTGTTTATTATATTTTTAGATTATCATTTTAAATATTTTATTAGAAAATCAATAACATTTATCCAATTTATAATTAAAAATTCTAATTTCATTAAAAAAAAAACTTTCACTAATTAAATAGATTTATTTGAAAAAAAAATCTATGTTAACCTACATACTCTGAAAATAACAAAGTAGTATTGAAAAAAAAAAAAAAAAACCGAATCATAAATTTTCATTTATTATTAATTTAATTGTAATGGAATGAAAATAAAATAACCGAAGAAAAAAACTTTTGTCCCTTTTAAACCCATATATACTAACCGTAGCCAGGACAAGTTCGTTAAGTATGCTAACTCGTCACGATCTGATTGGTTATAGAAAGAACAAGCGTTACAAATCCAACAAACTGACCGACAACGAGGAAGGAAGAGGTCGGGTGGATTGGAGAGAAAAAGAATCGAAGGGGAACCCTAATTGACTAATACGCGTCGATTGCGGTATTCTGCAAAAATCTCACAAAAATCTCACTTCTAAATTACGCTTATAGATCGAAAATTTTAGCATAATCAATGAGACGATCTCTGATATTCCTTTTGCCGTTAACGATCTTATTTTCTCCATCAATACGCGGCTTCTTCTGCTCGGAGATCTCGCAAACCTCTCTTTCCAATCATTTTCTGCCGCCCCCTCTGTAAGTAAAAATGCAATCTTTAACTTACTATTCTCATGCAATTAATATATATATATATATATATCATAACGAATTTTGCTGAATTGCACGTTAATTGGTTCCATTTATTATAAAGGCTGCAGCGAGCTATCTGGAGTTAGCTTAAGCGCCTAAAACCAGTTCTAATCAATTTTGTTTTTGGTGTCTTTATTTAGTAACGATGGAACGGCAGTGGTGGTTACTCTGGACGGAACAATGCATTTAGTGGACAGAGTATCGAGGAAGGTTCACTGGTCATTCGCTTCGGGCAGGCCAATTTATTCATCTTATCAGGCCTTCCAAGACCGCGACAATGATAAGCTTAATGTGTCTGGACCAAACAGTGATTTGTATGTGGACTGTGGGGATGATTTGCAACTCTATGTCCATAGCCGGCGCCAAGGAAGATTGGTATCAAAACTTACCCTACGTGTCTTTCTTAAAGTTGTGTGTCCCACACTAGTGTTGGATTTTCTTAGTCATTGATTCTATTGTATAATAAATATTATTGAATTTGACTGATTAAGTAGCATAGGGTCTTGCGTATATGCTTTGTTTCATCATATCCATCTGTTATAATAATGTCTTTATGAGCTCCTTTTTTTTTTTTTTGCACCCTAGAAAAAACTTGAACTGAGCGCTGAAGAATATGTTAGAAGAACACCCAACATAGCAGAGGATGGAGGGATCACTTTGGGAACAAAGAAGACCACTGTTTACCTTGTTGATGCAAACTCTGGAAGAATGGTACAAACTTATAGGTTAGATGATCCTCCCTCGACACTAGATGTTCGGAATAATGCAGGAAAAACAGTTCTTTGGACAATGGATGCTGATGCACTGGTGGATTCTGGTTCTGTTAACTCAACAACAGTTCAGCAGCTTGTCTACATTATGAGGACAGATTATGTGCTGCAGTATTATTCTCCAAACTCTGCTGAAGTATTATGGAATGTGGCATTTGCCAAAATTGATGCTGAATTTCGATGTCAAGGGTCAGAGAAAAAACTTTCTGTAGACTACATGCACGATTCTGAGTTGCAATTACCTTGTCAGATGAGGCTTGTTGTTATCCAAATTCCTGATCATAAATTGTTGGAGTCTCTTCCTGGTTTTGGCTGGCTAAATGGAATAATCCCTCTGCCAGCTTCAAGTCAAAATCCTCGCTTGCCACATGCTGAAAAATTCCCATTGGCTCTTCCTGATAACAAGGCATGGCTTGCTTTGCCAGCTTCTGAGATGGAAAACCCTCTTATGTTGGATAATATTAATATAAACATCACAAGGAGGTTTCACATGGCGGGATCCAGCATACAATCTTTCGTTGCTTTCTTTGCTACTCTGTTGACTATCATCAGCTTAGCCTTTTACAGCTTAAAACAGGGTAAGGGGAGTAAGCACGATCAAGAATTTAAATTGCAAGCAGTACATAAAAAGAAAAAACCTAAAAGATCTGGGAAAAGTAAGAACAGTGCCAATAATGAGAAAAGGAAGAAACTTGTTCCAGAGGAGAATAAGGTTGGAAACACCAACATACTTCCATGCACTGAAGGGAATGAAGGCAAATCATTGCTAACCTTTACAGATCTTGTTGATGGTCGTGTAGATGGACGCAGCATTGGTAAGTTACTTGTTTCCAACAAAGAAATAGGTAAAGGAAGCAATGGTACCGTAGTGCTTGAGGGGATTTATGATGGCCGTCCTGTAGCAGTTAAACGTCTTGTGCAGACTCACCACGATGTGGCTTTGAAAGAGATTCAGAACCTTATTGCTTCTGATCAACACCCAAATATTGTTCGCTGGTATGGGGTAGAGTTGGATCAGGATTTTGTTTATCTCTGTCTAGAGCGTTGTACCTGTAGCTTAAACGACCTGATCTATGCATACTCTGAATCTTTTCAAAATCAAGCCATTGACAAGGATGAAGATTCGAAATTCTTCAATGAGTATGGTGCTCGATTGCATATTGTGATGGAAAATAACAAGGATGTTGAACTTTGGAAGCCTAATGGGTGCCCTTCGCCCCATTTGTTGAAACTGATGAGGTAATTTTGATATACATATATATATATATATAGTTATCATTTATGTAAAGATTGATTAGAATTTGACATTGTTATCATTTTATGTAGAGATATAGTCTCTGGGCTTGCCCATTTACATGAAATTGGCATCATTCATCGAGATCTAAAGCCTCAAAATGTTTTGATAATCAAGGAGAGATCCCTATGTGCAAAGCTTTCAGACATGGGCATTAGCAAGCGCTTGATTGGGGATATGTCTTCCTTAACTCAGAGTGCTACTGGTAAGCTTATCGATCTCCTCCAGTTCAGCAACACGTAAACCATGTACTTTTCGTGGGTTTTTTTAATGGCTTGAGGATTGGATGAACCTACCTAGGAAACGTTGATAAATATGAATGACGATCCTCCTAATATGCTTTATTTTCAATATATATATATACACACACCGCTTTCACAAAGATTAATTGACTTAATTCTTTATATTGCTGCTAATTATAGGTTATGGAAGTTCAGGTTGGCAAGCACCTGAACAACTACGTCAAGGACGCCAAACACGTGCTGTGGATTTATTTAGTTTAGGCTGTGTTCTATTTTTTTGCATTACTGGTGGTAAACACCCTTATGGGGATAATATTGAACGTGATGTAAATATTGTGAATGACCGAAAGGACCTGTTCTTGATAGAGAGTATACCCGAAGCAATGGATCTTTTATCTCATCTCTTAGATCCCAACCCAGAAATGAGGTAATTGATCATCCTCACTCCTGAGTTTGCATCAAATTTTGATGATCCTATTATTATGCCTTTGTTGAATGCTCTTGTGCTTCATATTTTAGCACAGCTCTTCTTGTCCACATGCACATGCACAGGCATATGAAGTGCATTCTTAAATCTTACAGATAGAAAATGTTTCAGCTGTCTTATTAGGAAGTTATTTGGGCTGGTCATATGCTTATAGCCTCTATGGGCTTGTTATGTTGTAAGTATTTTAACAATAGGATCAAGCTAAATGCTTACAACTAACTTTAGTGATGTACCTCATCTTGTACCCAATGCGTCTCCTCTAATGACATTGATTGTGATATGTTGTAGGCCAAAGGCACAGGATGTTTTGCATCATCCGCTCTTTTGGAGTTCCGAGATGAGACTTTCATTTCTTCGAGAAGCTAGCGATCGTGTTGAATTGGAAGACAGGAAAAATGAATCAGAACTATTAAATGCATTAGAAAGTGTTGCTGTAGTTGCTTTGGATGGGAAATGGGAAGAAAAGATGGAAACTGCATTCATTAATAACATTGGTCAATATAGGAAATATAAGTTTGATAGTGTTCGTGACCTTTTGCGGGTAATACGGAACAAGCTAAATCACTACAGGGAACTTCCTCAAGAAATCCAAGAATTATTGGGGCCAGTTCCTGAAGGATTTGATGGATATTTCTATAGTCGATTTCCTAAACTCTTGATTGAGATTTATAAGGTACTATATAAGCACTGCAAAGAGGAGAAATTCTTCCAGAAATATATAACAGCAATCTAGTGCAACTGTCATTTGTTTCTCTCCAGCTAGCCGCTGTTCTTCTCACAGAAGAATATTACAAATTCTGTAAATAGAGAATGTATCATATTGCAAACAATTTGTATCATATTGCAAACAATTTTATGTACCAGTGATTGATCTATGTGTATATATATATATATATATTCTAAGTCTAACCATAAGTTCCAATTTTGTAGCTTTATCTTTTCTGATTTTTCAGCAGTATTTCCGAACCAGAGCAGTCAGCGATGCCGAAAGTTTGGAGGTGGTTGATTGATCCTGCTGCCAGTTGGTAGCTATTTTTTCACAGAAGAACAATATGCAAAGTTTTCCTATTATAGCTGGCCAGGAAAAGGTATTCTAACTTAAAAAAGAGTTTTAATAATTAAACAGATATAAGGTAAAGAGTTCGAATTCTGAAAGTCAAACAAAGTTTGAACTTTCAGTAAGGCTGGCTGGCTGGCTGGCTCAGACAACCCAGCTTTTGGTTCGAGCTTTAACTACAATCCCTTTTTTCACGCTCAAAATTTGCCACTTTTTGGCCCAAGGAAGGAGCGTCTGAGAGTGACTTTACTAACGTCAAAAGTGTAGTGTAGCGCAATTGAGTGAATTTGGGCTCACATTTACTTAGGTAGGCTCAAATTAGCTACTCTGAGAAGAGTTGAGTTGTTTGTTATCCTTGTACAGAACATTGAGGCCCAGTTTAGGTCCAATGGCAAGGCAAGGCAAGTCCAGTCCATGGCTGCTACAAAAGGCTATCCTTCGTTGAATTCCTTCTTCCTTCCCCTTAACCGAAAAACCCACCGCCTAAGATCATCCACCATGCAACTCTCTCACTTACATGATAATCATAACAAAAAATTATAAACGGTGATGACATATGGCTGCAGGGATGCAAGAATGGTTAGCATCGGCTCTTAATCGCCGCCTTCATCACTCTTCTTTTTGTTTCTTTAAGGTGGAGTTAAAGAAAGCAATTTCTTTCTTTCTTAGCCGAAATAACAACTTTCTTCAATGAAAGCCTCCAGCGTCGGCCCCGGGAATCACAAACTGCATTAACGAACCTAACCTCTCATCACTCTAACCGTTACAAAAGGCAGTACAGAGATCCAACGGCTGGGAAGCTCTGGCCGCAACAAACAAGAAAAAAAAATCGGGTCAACCCAGAGTTCCACAAATCATTGAAAGCCACAAACGCCATCCTCGACCCGCGACAGCTTCGCAGATCCACCGTATTACCTGGATTCGCCGGTCGCCAGCCACATACCAACAAGAACAACAAGTTATACTTTCTTTTTCATCATCCAATTCTCTCTTTTGAACGCCTTTTGCTTCTCTCTTTCCATCTCTCTGTCTGTTTAGCGGTTTTCTTTGTCTTCGATCATCTGACGAGAAAGTACCCAAAAAGAAAAAAGAAGGCAAAACACAAAGAATCATCATATTTACCCCCTGTGAGAGTTTCCCTGCGTTTCTTCAGAGCTTTCCTCCAATCGTTGAAGCTTTGTTGTTTCTTTCCTTTCATTGATGTAATCATCTGCTCCATTTTTTTTTTACCTTGAACGAATATTCTGATATTGTTTTCATCGATTTGTTGGGAATTTTTCGAGTTTTGATCTTTTGGAGAAATTTCGGCAACTGCTTCAAGTGATTATAAAAACCCAACTTTTAGATGGTTTGCTGGATAGCTTGATCAAAGGTAATTGAGGGCTTAAGTTTGGATTTTTTTTGAAGACTAGTTTGATTTAGAATTATTACACCTTTTCACAAAGAATTGGTTTTCTCAGATTTTTGAATTGTTGTCGAGGAACTCTGATGCACAATACATAAGATTCCTTTAGTTTGAAATCTCGTCAACTTATTTGATTGCTTCAGGATTTGGTTGTTTTGGAACCTTTTGAGAAGCTGCTCCAAGAATTTTAGAGAAAGGTTTGTTTTTTGCAACTTGAAAGTGTTCTTCGAGGCCTTTGATTTATGGTTGCCAAAGGAATATGGCAGCGGGTATGGATTTTTCACCTCCATTTATAACCATAGAAGGTGTTTATAGTAAGGATAATGTATCAGACATGGAAAATGAAAATCTGGATAATGTGAAACAAGTCACTCTTGGTAAACCTCAGCGCCACCTCTCAGTTATGAACCATTGTGTGAGTCCAGCATGGCTGATTGCCGAGGCTAATTTGGTATGTTTAATCTCTTCTAATCCCTCTTGCGATCATTATGGATTTGCAGGAGCCTGATCTTTAGGGACCTTTTAGATTAACATAAAATCTCAACATATATCATATGACTTATTAACTAGTTTAAAATTACTTGGAAAATTCACAAATAGTTGTACTCAGGTTTGTTTTGGTCATAAAAATCTGCTGACTCTTTTGGGAATAAATGATATCATCCTGAAATGTCGTTTTTGCATTTGTGCTGCATAAACTTCTGTCACTTTCTCCAATTTGATCAAGATTTTAGGAGATATAAGGATTATCCTTTGGAGATCTATAGCTGTTTATATTTTGTTGAAAATTATCAACTTGAGCGAGATTTTACATTGCTTTCATTTGATATTCTGTTGTATCATAACTGGCAGAAGATAAAATCAGATTTAGGAATTTCTTTGCACTAGTTTAATCTTTTTCTTTTTTTTTTTTGGCCACCCACTAGTTTAATCTATGTAGCTGCAAGATTCCAGATAATCTTTCCTTTCCATTTCTCACACACTTCTTTTTTCTTCTCTAGGAATTGGATGTTGGTATTGTAGTCCACAAATCATCTTCCGATGAAAAAACTGAGTTTTTGCCTGTGTTGCGATCAGGAAGCTGTGCTGAAATAGGACCCAAACAGTATATGGAGGATGAACACATTTGCATAGATGATCTTATTGGACATCTGGGGGCAACTGCAGAGTTCCCTTCTCCAGGAGCTTTCTATGGGGTATGATCATGTTAGAGTCTATGATATATGACCTGGCCAGGGTGGTTAATAAATAATCTTTTGGTGAACCATCGTAATTACATTTGAAATATGGAACTTTGTTCAATTTATATGGTATTTGATTTATGCACTTCCATCAGACTGTTTGGCATTGTTGTTAGTCAGTAGTGACATTTGTCCTCATTGATATAGCTTTGTTGTTAGTCAGTAGTGAAAAACGTGTGTCCTCATTGATATAGCCTCTGCCTATATCATTTAATGTGTTTACCTTTATGTGGTTAGTATTGAGGAAGGTTTGGCTGTGGTGTTTGGAGCACATTCCGTTTCATGAAAAAGGGAATCTGGAGATTTTATCCAGGCCAAAAAGAGAAAAAAAAAAGCAGCTTGATCTTATGGTAGCAATACGACAAGTTTTTAAACATTACACAATCCTTTTTCCCCAGATGCACATTACTTATAGTAATTTTTCTCCCTTCGACCTGCTGCCTCCTTATAACTTGCTACTTCATGGCTAAGTTTAAGATGTCTATACATTTCCGTTCTATTATTTGTACAATTACCCTGAAAGGTGGTTTAGGAATCATAGTTGACAATACTCATTAACTGATTCTTGCCAATACATGTGGACATGTTTTTGATGGTCATGGAGGAACAGATGCAGCTCTATTTATTAGGAAGAATATCCTTAAATTCATAGTTGAAGACTCTCATTTTCCCATTCTTGTGGAGAAGGCAATTAAGAGTGCTTTTCTGGAAGCCGATTTTGCATTTGCAGATGCTAGTTCTCTTGATATATCTTCTGGTACCACTGCATTAACTGCACTTATTTTTGGAAGGTAAATGAACCACAGATTTGCACTAGTAATTTTCCTTTTTGACGTTGTTCCATAAAACTCCTCTTCTTGCAGCCATTTTTTTGGTTTGAGATGTCCTAATATCCTGTGCATTGAGTCATTGACATAAAAAAATGATTCTGCATTGAAGCAAGACATTGTATATAATCGTTTATCAAATTTGTTTGACAAATTATTTGTACGGAAAATGTAGAAGGAGGACAAAAGGCTAAAGATATGAAGAGTTTTCATCTCTAACATTGCAAGCAATTCTTTGGAAAAAGTTCAAGCACGTTGAAACTTGCATACAATTTTGAATTAAATGGAGATCCCATTCATCTTAAAAACTTAATATAGAGTTCATCATTTGTGGTTTAGTGGGAAAGCAGTTTATAACAAGTTTTAATTGCTTAGCAATAGGAATTTAGAGATTGAGGATAAATAAAACATCTGTTTCTGACTCTAGTTTGAGCATCACCAGAATACACTAGCCCACTGGTGTGTTTAACATTATGCATTGGTCGAACCTGAACTCAATGTCTTTCAGTAGTCATGTTCTGCATTCTGAAAGTCAGGATTTGGCTACCTCTAAGACTCTTAACATTACTTTCTCTTCATAGGACCTTGATAATTGCAAATGCTGGGGATTGTCGAGCTGTGCTGGGAAGGCGAGGTAGAGCAATTGAAATGTCCAAGGACCACAAACCTAATTGTACTTCTGAAAGACTAAGAATTGAGAAACTTGGCGGAGTTGTTTATGATGGCTACCTCAATGGTCAATTATCTGTGGCACGTGCACTTGGAGACTGGCACATGAAGGGGCCAAAAGGATCTGCCTGTCCTTTAAGTGCAGAGCCAGAGCTGTAGGAGACAGACCTGAGTGAGGATGACGAATTCTTGATAATGGGATGTGATGGGCTGTGGGATGTTATGAGCAGCCAGTGTGCTGTGACTATGGCAAGGAAGGAGCTGATGCTTCATAATGATCCTGAAAGATGTTCAAGAGAGCTTGTCAGGGAGGCACTGAGGCGCAAAAGTTTTGATAATTTAACAGTAATTGTGGTTTGTTTCTCTGTTGATCCTCCACCTTGAACAGAAATAGCACAATCCTGTGTCCGGTGGAGCATATCAGCAGAAGGACTGAATTTACTGAAGGGTGTACTGTATTGTAACTGATGAAACAGGGGATGGTTGAAAGAGTCTGTGCATAAACACATTGGATGGCGAAATGGTCATGGCATTTTTCCCCCAAGTAGCTGCTGCTGTCCCCTTCACTGTGGCTAACATCCATCCTCATTAAGGGACATCCTTATCATGTAGAATATGATTCTTATTGAGTTTTTAAATCCTCTACATCTGAGATAACTCATGCTGTACCGATTGGCAGGATTCATTGTTCAACCCGTCTTTCTTTCTTTCTTTCTTTCTTTCGTTCTTTCCTATTCATCTTCTTACTTTCTGTAAATAAACTGAATCTTGAGAGATATGTTCTAGGCCTAGCACTCTTTCTGTAAATCAAATAATTAAGTACTATCATTGACCATTCCATTGGTTATTGTTGTCTGGCGGTACCCTGCCCATTCTTGAGATGAAGGATTTTCCCAACAACTAGCCACATGCAAATTTGATTGGTCATCTCCTGGTTTGTCAGAGTTCAATTTCATTACACGAGTTAAAAATCGGGATGAGTTTTGGTCTGAGAGTCTGATTGCATCGAGAACCAGAGAATTTTTTAGCAATCGGACCGCCATTATTGTTGTAGTGTTGAAACTCCGAAAAGGCTTGAGTAGTAGGGAAAACAACAATAGCACTCTAGCATCCATGCCTTTTGCTGCTGGATATCTATCAATCCAACTGTGGAACCATGCGACAAAGGGCAGGAAAGAGTAATAATATAATATTAGTACTCTTTTTGCTTAGGAAAAAGAATACTGTATATAGCTATATCAAGCCCGAAAAACAAGGGGACCGCCATTCTCACGCCGAGCTTTTCGCTTTCACACATCCTCAACCACCGCCGCAAAACTAAACCTCACACGTGCAGCCAACGTGCTCTAATTAAAGCACCGACCCCCCCCCCTTTTTTTTAAGATAAAAAAGAAGAAATGAAGAAACGAAGGGATCACTGGCTGTTACCCTAAAAAACCTCACAGCCGCTGAGTCATCCAGTCCCGAGCATCTTCGAAGTTGTTGCCGTGGAGATCGACGGCTGTGATATGGCTTGCACGATAAACGTTAAGAAAGGCTTGCTATAAGGTGGAAACTTAACTGGAACTGGAAGAAGAATACTAAACCAAAAAAAGAGAGAGAGAGAACGGTAAACGGGAAAGCGAAGAGCTGATGCATCGCTTTACCCACCAAACACTTATTTTTGTCGATTAAGTTTGTCTGGATTCAAACCTTTACTAATCCTAATCATCGATCTCTCTCTGAAGTTTCATTCCTGCAATGTAAGTCCCTTCCCTTGTATTGCTTGTTTTCATTTTAATAATGCAATTGATTTCAGGTTCTGGAGTTTAGGTTTGTAGCATGTTAATCATTCTTTGTTAGCTTAAATTAGTACTAGTAATTTACATTGAATTGAAAGGGGAAACGAGTTGTATAAATCTTATAATTAGAAAATGCAGTCTATGGATCTGTAAACGACAATATATCCCTGCTAAAACTTTACTTTTAGGTGAATTCTACTGTAATTTATTGCTTTCGGCATGTATTTCTTGATTTAATAAAATGTAATGGTATTCATTGTTGTTCTTGTATTGCTTTTACGTCGTCAATTCCTATTTGTTTCTCCTTCATTTGCCTTTTTTTCTGATTCTTTTTTCGAAGCTCTCACGATTCAAATTAAGTCTCTTGTCTTTGCTCCAAACATTTTGATATTTGTCTGCTTGACTCTATGTTCTCTGATTAACATGTTTACTAGCAGAACTATTTTCCTTTCACCGGGAGCTGCCGTAACTTGGCCTCATCATGATATACTCGTGGGGAAGGAAAAACGAGTAGTTTATGCTACGGATTTTCTGGCTCTAGTATTCACTGGATTTCAAGGAATGGAATATTATCAAGCACTTTTCACCATTTCCCATGGTCATCTGCTTGTTTTCTAGTAGATGGCAAGAGTGTAAGTAACCAAAATGCAGCTAGCAAGATAGAAATGGGTGTGCAACTTTGCATGCCCAGAGGTGGAGACTGTAATGTTTGCCGAGAGCATGAGTCGGGAGGAGTCTCTTCATCAGGATTTTGAGGCTCTGACCGTGTCAAAACGGATTGTGAGGAGTGTTAGTCAGAAGTTGAGGAAAAAAAACCATAGAGGTGAAGGGGAGGAAGAGGATAAGGTGAGAAGGGTCTCCTTGAACTGTCTTACTCTATATGGTAGAGGTGGTGGTTGCAAAGTGGGTGCTGATATGGATGAGGAATTTGGTGATCCAAGTAACAGGAGAAGGTCAAGTTCCAGTGAAGAAGGAAAGGTGTACAAAGCAATTTGGGGTACTGAGGACAATAAGTTTGATTGCTTCTCATATGGGATGAAGGAGAAGTTTTGGAAGAAAAACAATAGAAAAGATTTAGAACTTGAGGAATCTGTACAACACAGCAGGATGTATATCTTTCTTCCAGACGACATTCTAGAGATGTGCTTGGTGAGACTACCACTGACCAGTCTTATGAATGCCCGCCTTGTGTGCAAGAAATGGAGACACTTGACTACATCTCCTCGGTTTTTGCAGATGCGACTAGAAGGTTCTTATCAGAACCCGTGGTTGTTTCTCTTTGGTGCAGTTAAAGATGGCTATTGCTCTGGGGAGATACATGCACTGGATGTGTCTCAAGATCAATGGCATAGGATTGGTGCTGATAACCTCAGAGGAAGGTTCATGTTCTCAGTTGCCGGTATCCAGGATGATGTTTATATTGTTGGAGGTTGTTCAAGCCTAACCAACTTTGGGAGGGTGGATAGGAGCTCAGTTAAGACACACAAAGGTGTATTGGTCTTTAGCCCTCTCACCAAATCCTGGCGTAAGGTTTCATCTATGAGGTATGCTAGATCAATGCCTATTTTAGGAATATCTGAGGTTACTTCAGATTTCTTGGTCATTCAAAGCCATCAGAGTCGAAATGATAGGCGGTTTCCCAGATCACAAGTTGGTGGAGTGTCAGATGGTTATGAGGGTCCGCACAGGCTTTCACTCAGGCATCAATACAGAAATCCTTTTGATGAAAATGAGCCTTCATTATTACTCAATAGAAAATCATACAAGTTTATGAGACAAACAAGTGAACAATCAAATACAAAGGGTTGTAAAAGATTTGTGTTGATTGCTGTTGGAGGTCTTGGATCTCGGGATGAGCCACTGGATTCTGGTGAAATCTATGATTCTATATCAAATAAATGGACTGAAATCCAGAAGCTGCCTATAGAGTTTGGGGTCGTTTGTGCTGGGGTTGTTTGTAATGGAATGTTTTATGTTTGCTCTGAGAATGACAAGTTAGCAGGTTATGACATAGAAAGAGGCTTTTGGATTGGAATCCAAACATCCAGATTTCCTCGCCGTGTTCATGAGTACTACCCAAAACTTGTGTCTTGTAATGGTCGCTTGTTTATGCTTTCTGTCTCTTGGTGTGAGGGAGATGGGCAAATTGGTCGGAGAAACAAGGCTGTAAGAAAATTGTGGGAGCTAGATCTGATGTATCTTACATGGACTGAGGTCTTAGTACACCCGGATGCTCCAATGGACTGGAACCCTGCTTTTGTTGCTGACAGGAACGTAGTATTTGGGGTTGAAATGTTCAAAATATTTGGTCAAGTGTTGGATTTCTTCACTGCGTGTGATGTGTCTGATATGGAGATGAATTGGAACCATATTTCTAGGAATCACTTGGCTCATGAATTAGATGCTTCTTCTTGCATGACCAAGACAATGGCGGTGCTACATCTGTAATATGTTTGCAATGCACTGTAATTCAATCGGAAAATTTTAAAACATTATTGCTCATTGGGGGATTTTGTGTGTACATTTGGATCTATGAATTTCATATTTATTTCTTGAATTTCCACAATTTGTACAATGGCAACTGCCTCTGGTTTCTCGTTCGTATTCAGTCTTAGCAGAGGTATGGTCACTCATAATCTTCCTTGTAATTTCTTCACCATTGTTCATAAATTGCTTTTGTTGTCTTTTGGTTTCTTTGATCAAGTTGTGACAATTATTTTTGGAAAAGGGGGAAAAAGACAGAAATTCTAATTTCTAATGTTTAAAGCTTGTAAATTTGTAAATTTGTCAAGAAAGAGAATCTGAAAGCATCATGGTTCTTGAATTAAAAATAAAAAAAATTAAGGATTGATGTCAATGCTAACTGTCACAAACTATTATGTTAGGCTTCCATTAAATGAACTGAACGTGATCTTGACTTTGAGCATAACTGCTTCTAATTTCTAGTACAAAGGATCTTTCTTATTATAACTCTGTAAGCTTAATTTCCTTCCAAATTATTTATGAAGATTTAAAAAACTTTATTCTTTATCGGAAACGTTATGTGTCCTTGTGAGAAAATAACAGAAATGTGCTTGAATTTGAATGATCAGTACACTCCATGCATTGCCCAAGTGCCGTAAAGATGCATCCAAATATCCAATGCTTTTCCAGTTTACTCACTTTTGAATCAAAATACACAAAATTTCCTTAATACCAGCCTTAGATTGTTGTGAATCTTTGAACACACTAGAGGAATCCTACTACAGCGAAACCTGGAGAAGGAATCTTTGCCATGATGGATATCCGAGTCAATGGTATTCATTCCACAAAGCAATAGGGGCCTAGCAAAAGACACTTAGTCAAAACATTTCCCCCACCCCCATATTTGTTTGTGTTCAAAGTTATGCATGCAAACGGTTTTGGTGTTAATGGCTAATCTGCCACTGAACAAAAAAAAAAAAAAATCAGGTCTGCTTCCTACCACATCCGGAAGTGTGGGTGCTGTGCTAGTTGGCTTTAACCCAATGCAACTGATTTTGATATTAATAGCGAATCCTGTCACTGAACAAAAAAAACATATATATATATATATATATATTTGTGCATCCTATGCTGTTAATAATAAAAATGAAAAAGGTCGTACATGTCGTCCTTTACTAATTACTAACGAACATCCACCGTGGGAATTTTGTTTGAAGCAAAGAACTTCATATGATAAAACGCCAGGAACTCAAAAAGGCATATTGTAAAAGAAATAAAGGCCTACACCACTCAATGCCAAAACGATAGTAGTTTGTATAAAGAAATGAAGGTCAATGAAAATAACATCATTAAGAAGAACAAACGAACTACTCCTTGAAACCCCCTACAAAGTGGGAAATCCATATACACCAATATCTACTTGCACCTTAATGCCTTGCAAAACTATCCATGTATTGACTGAAATCAAACAGCTTTTGGCAAAGGATGGACTACATACAGGTTGCTATACTCAGCCAATTATGAATAAGGCATGTACAAAGCAATAAATTTATCCCATGTTTGGAAAAATTCCAGAGAAGTTTGGGATCTTATCAACGTGCTTTAGGGCACGCTCTGCAATTTGTCGGGTTCTGCAGTCAGCATGGTGGAAGGCATCAACAAGTGCAGTGCTCACATTTTGATATCCAGAAACTTCATACGCTATATCATCAGTCCTTAAAAGTCTCTCCACTACCCAAACTGCTCTTCTCCTCAAGTTCTCTGTTCTTTTCTCAAGTAACACGTCAAGTATTGGCTGAATTCCCTCTGCCTCACACAAAATTATCACTCCTTTCTCAATATCAACTCCATCATCCAACAAAGTGGAAAGTGCTGCAAGTGCTGCTTCAACCACCTTCTCATTTGTGTGGTCCAAGAGTGCAACCAACTTATGCACGGCCTGCCCTTCCAAAAGACAAAAGCTCTCTCTAAGTGAACAAGTTCCCCGGTGGACACAGCACAATCCTGTTATGACAGCTGGTTTGCTAAAACATGGAAAGATAGGGGCACAAAATCCAGGTGCTGGCAACTCAGGCAATCTCGTCAAATTTTTGGATTCTTGAGATAAGTTCTCCAAAGCTGCGGCAGAAACCATCTGCACATTGTCAAGACCATTGGCCTGAAGCAAATCAATGAATAATGCTGCAAGACCAGACTCACGGCAAAGGGCAACAGCACCAGGCTCATCTGACAAGACAAAAGTAACCCTTGCAAGCACATGAACAAGTCCTTCAAGGAATGGTGTTACAAAACGGGTGCCTCTAATCTCTCCTTGCCTGATCTTGACAACTCTAGAGATGATCAACTGAAAAGCACCTTCATCTAGCATTTGTCGTGTGAGGCCCAAATCCCTCTCTGGGAGTTCAGCTAAGAGGCCAGCAGCTGCTGCCTGCTCTTCAGAAATTCCCATATTTTCTGATATGACTCTAATTAGGCTGCTGAGCTGGCCAACCGTGCCGCGTAGTGCATCTGCTAATTCTTGACCCATGTGAGGAGAGAGGTTCAGGAGAAGTTTTATGGATGCCATACGCAAATCATTCTGGGGAACCTCAATAAACTGAACCAAACTGTTAGTAGCCCCAGAGCTTTTAATGGCAGCAACAACATTCAGAACTGTTGTCGGAGAACTAGTAAGTCCAACAAGAACTTGAAGAAGTTTGCACTCAATTGGTGGACCAGTGTTGCTGATTAGTCGAAGTAAGCTATGGACATTGTCTTCTGAAACAAGAGTCTGATGGTCCGGCCCAATAGGGATGGAATCTACCTTGTACCCTGAGTTTACAACATTGGCTAGAATTGTGGCGGAAACCTCTTTCAGTCTCATGGGAAGCTGATTGGCACCAACAGTGAAGAGGTCCTTGACAAGGGGGGGAAGTATTCCTGTCTCAATCAACACCTTGGAGCTTGCTTCATAAGATGAGATTTGGTTAAGAGCCTTAAGAGCAGCTTCTCTAGATTGCATGCTACCACTTTTCATGATATTGATCAGAGATGCACCTACAGTTCTTGCAACATGGACTTTCACATCATTATTCAAAACCAACTCACCAAGATATGCAGCCATGGAAAGCTTTGTTTCTGGAGGACCTGCAGCAATACCATTTTACTTTAACTATAGAGATATAGCAACGTACATGATTAGAATGTTCAAATATGACGGACTACCTGTTCAGGACAACAACAAAAATCCTGCTCCTGGGTGTCAGCCAGTTAGGAAAATTACTACTAGTACTATGATGCAGATGAAGTTTGCTACAAAATATGTGATACCCCCTGACTAGAGAGGCTAAGGTTGCAGAGATAAAGAACACAACAAATGTTTAAAAAGTTCAAGACATGTTAACACCAAAAATCAATTTAGATCATTTAGCATCCAAGCCGAAGCAACAAACAAGGTTTAGTATATGAAAATGTTCAAACTATAGTTGTCAGCAGCTGGACAAATATTTTCACAACTTCATGATTTAAAATGGAGATAATTCCCCAAAAGCAGGCATATTTAATCCCAGAGGGAGTAGCAAAGAAATAACTAGCAAGTTTCAGGGTAAGGACAAATGAACTAAGGACTATGCATGAAAAATAGAGGCAATCATAATTACATAAAAAGATCTGCAGTCAATTGACAATTAGCATACTGATGAGCATGTTAGAAGGATATTATTTTTTAAAAAAAAGTAAAATTTTTCAACAAAACAAAGTCAGGGCCAAAAGTACATGGCTGCACCCAAAAAATGATGGAGGACCAGTATGCTTGCAACAAGTTAGGAAAAGCACAAAATGTCAAGGAAAGAGAGGAGCACCTTCAAGAATCTGGGTTAAAAGAGGCTGCAATCTACCGTTTTCAGCCATCTGTCTGACATTGTTCTCACACTTTTCCAGATTTTCTAGAGTTTTATCAGCCTTCTCAACAGTCAAAACATTCTCAGATTTGCTGCTTGTCATTCCAACTAATATAAGAATTGATCCATTAATTGAACCAATCTTCTCACACAAGGCTTCAGATTTTGATAGTTCATAAAGCAAAGAGACAGCCTCTTCCCTCTCCTTGGACTGTTCATGGGACAAGAACTTAACTATTGTACGCACAGTGTCCCCCTCAGCCAATATTGCCTGAAAAAGCATGCATATCTGGTTAGTAATCCAGTCCTGGATGCATACATTACAATGATGTCATTGTCACTGTACAAGAAAACATCAAACCTAGAACAACCTTATTATCTGCATCTTCCTCAACCACTACTTGGAGTGTCTCCAACACTTTGCTCCGAACTTTACGGCTGCTGCTCTTTAGCATGTCAACAATCATAGGTATTAGATCAGCATTGCGTACAACATGTTTATTGGATTGATTTTTTTGGCAGATATGTTGGATGAACTTCAGAGACAGCAGAACATCATTTTCTGAACTGCCTATATTTAATGATCTACGAGCCATATCAAGCTGGGCAGCTTCATTCCTAGTAGTCCACTCTTCAATGGTGTTCCGCAAAGCAATACTAGGATTTAGATCTGTGCTTTTTAGTTCTTTCAGAGTCAATGGGCAAACCGGCCTCCTTCCACTTTCCTTACATTCCTTGAACCACTTTTCAATTGCTTCACGTTCAAATGTTTGGCCATTTTCTAACGTCACAGGGTCACACATAACCTGCTTTGTCAAAGGGCATAGAAATGCATCATAAATGGGCTCTATGTACAGTCTCTCAAAATGAAAGCTCTCATCGGACTGGCTCCCAGGGTTGTAACTTCCGTCCCAGCTCCCAGCCATCTGACTAATATAGTCACCACAAAAAATGTATAATTGCTTAATAAAAAATTAGGTTATTAAAAGCTTGAAATAATAACAGAGACAATAGCAATTGCAATAACCAATGAGATAGCAATCATGAAAAGGAAGGCAGAAGACAACTATAAAAACAGCACAATCAAAGTTCAAGGGTTCAACCAAAATCAAGGAGCTACTAGGTGACAGTAAAACAGTGTTATGCTTTAATATGAAAAAGAGAGTGTGATAAACATGATTCATATTTCACGCTCCATTAGTTTGCCAAGGTAATGCATAAGACTAAGGAAATTTACAATTAAACAACTAAGTGCTTGTCCAGAAATGATTGCTGTAGCTTTAAGAAGGCAACTTGTATTTCTCTAGAATCAGGGAAATAAAGCATTACGCGACACCACCAAGACAGAATGAAAACCATCGAAAAGAGAATCTCATCTCAATCCAAAAACATAATTTACAAATCTAAATTAAGTAAGTCGAATGAGCACTGAATTTAGATTAGAATCTAATTGCAAGCTATTAAAATCTTGAAATCGAAGAAAGTAGCAACTCCCCCCCCCCCTCCTAAACCAAATAAAAAGTACTAAATTTAGATAAGAAAGTTACAACTTTTCGTCTCTTCCAACTCACAGCTGATAAAAAGACAAAGAATTGAAACAAGAAAAAAAGGTAACAATCATACCTTGTTGATTTTGAAGAGGGACGAAAAGGAATATGAAGGATGCCTTTGGCAAACCCTAATTCTACTATGAAGATTCCCAGGAAAACTGTTGTTGGATTACCCTAATTCTTCGCATAAGTTCTTTTATGGAGGAATTTGAATTAGGGTTTGCCTCTCGATGTTCGAAGTATTGAAGGGGTTTTCGCTGATTAAAACAAAAAAAAAAAGACAACAATAGGAATAGGAACAAGCAAAGGAAGCAGCAGAGAAATTAAATTAATATATATGTGTGTTTGATTTGAAAACCATCACATAAGAGTTGGAGGAGAGAAAAAGTTGACTCCAAAACCATCAGTCATCTGCCAACAAGAGAGAGAGAGACTGGACGTGTGGAGGCAAGAATTCATTATTCAACCTCCGGTGACCCACCCCCAATCCCATCACACGCTTCAACAAACATGAAAAATATTTTGCTTTTTTTTTGTTTTTTCCCTTGCTTTATTTTAAAACTATCTAATATCACTGACTGCAACTGTGCAATGACTATCCATGAGGTTAAGCGGTCGTCGCCGGTTAAAAAAGAAAACAAATGGCTGCGTTTGCCACATTCCACGTCTGCGAAGAAGATAAATCCTTACTAATTTTCATTGCAGAATTTGAAGGGGCTGTTGTACGAGTCAGAATATAAACAATTAAACATCACGTAACATTGAGTTGAGTTGAGTTGACACACGTTTCCAAAAGGGTACCCTACAGTCCTACTCTACTCATTAAGGTAAGTGCAAAGTCAATTTTTCAATGTTGACTTGCTTCAGTTGCGCAAAAGGCTGAAACACTTGGACCCTCGTCTCAGAATCAGATCTGAGACAAGTAGAGAGGGAGACAACCCCATTTAATAACAACTTGGAACCATGCTAGCTTAACAAGAAAGGGAAGCCCAGCCAAAGCCAATGTCTGTATTTCCGCGTTTGTCTCGAGTCTGAGACTATTACAAAATTTTCAATTCCAAAATTTAAGTAAAAAACCTTTCTAAAGTTTAGTCATAATGTAAAAAAAAAAAAAAAAAAGGTAGTTTGATGAATAATTATGGATTGTGATCAGGCAAAGAGAAGCGGCAGACATGAAAGGAAGAAGTGACTGGTTTTCAAGTGCAAATATAATATATGCGCGACGTGCATGGTATTCGAGTAACATAAGCAAACAAATCATGCATCCAAGGCATTTGGGATTGATCGAACGTCAAACAAGTACTGGTGAGTGCTTAGGTTTGAGCCTTCTTCGAGGCAACTGAGCTTGATTATTGGATTGATAACGATTTCCTTCCCGTCCATCACACAATCATATGTTATTAAATAATTTTCCATACTTATATACTGTTCATCGTTGAGGTTTTTGGGCGTAGAATACTGGATATTGGGCTTAGAACCCAAATGATCGGGCTATAGCCTATATGTATTATCTATTATGTATGGGTTTTGGAAGGTCTCTACTTTCTTGTTGACTCGTAAAGGGAAGGGCTGGGATTGATCATCCATACAATTTTACTTTGAATTAGATTCAGAAAAGAAAAAGACTTCATACTGGCCTACAGGCCCAGGAGATCCATATAATTTAAGAAATAGCGAAGGTCCAATGATTTAGGCTGCAACTTAACCTCGTACTGGTTTGGAGAGTGAAATGATTTGCCATTTTTAGTGGGATTAGGACAACTTAAAATGGAAAAGCAAAAAATTGTGGGATAGGGCCATAGGGGGAGTAACCTTGTGTGATCCACAGCCCATAGAACAAACACAAGCATAGAAATAGAGGTAATGAGAAATAATATACCATGGCATAGCCATGAAGATCACCGTAGATAGATATAATATCTTCACTAAGTCTATTAAGTTAAATAACTTTTGAAAGGAATCATTGAACTTAAATAGGCTTCATCCTTCAAGAAGTTGGATCAAAGAGTTAAAATGCATGGGAGAACATCACACATGATGATAAGAACATCATAGAGCTGAACAGGTCTGAATTCAATAAGAGCTGTACCTTGTTTTTAAAAGAATGCTAAAAAAAGAGTAAAAGGTACCCATGGGAAGCTCAATTACTGCAGTTGACTTAACATCATATCCATGTTTCTTGCATCTTTTGGTCAGGGCTTTCATTAGCTCCTCAAGATCTGATTGTATACAGTCTGCACGGACCTTTACATGCCATGAATGCCTCCATGTCAGAAAATTTTACTTAGATTCTCTAAACATTTGATATACTTGATCGGTTTAAATTTACCTGAAGAATACCATCTGCACTGCTCCCTTGTTCCATGTTAACAATGGCTTGATGCAACTCTGTCCTTCTCTCCTAAAAACAAAACAATTGCAAAAGTTAGTGAAACAAGGGGGCTGATGAGGGACTGTAACATAACATACTAGATGGTAACAAATGGCTTGTAGGCAAGAAGCTGTAGCCTTTGGTCAATTTATGGAAAGAATGGATAAAGGGATAACAGATTGAAACACAGAGATACGATTTTTAGGATGAAAATGAAGGAAAAAGGAAGAGAACTAAGACATCAGAAATGTGAAATCAAGCTTTAAAGTAAATAAGGATCTCCTCTCATCCTGGCAAAAGTTAGTTCCTTGACAAACACTCAGCCGTTAAGATGAGGAAGTCAAAATCAAGATATTTCAGGCCAGGAAAATTATTGGGAAGAAACCCACTGTGACACAAAGTTATGTTAAAACCAATACAACAGTTTTAAAGGGTTCTGAAAAGCTCAATTAGTCCAAATATCATTTTCAATGAAAGAAAAAGTAACCATTACCAGAATCTCACGAAATTTTGCCTCTTCAATTGTTAATTGGGAAGCTATTTCTGCAACTTGTTTGTATTTCTCCTCATATTTCTTCGCCAATATTTCAGCCTGCAATACAAATTGTTAGCTAGAAATTAATAAAATCACTTCCAAATAAATGAGAGAAATACTTCTTCAGATTTTTGAGAGTACCTCACGCTTATCTGCAATTGCCCTTTCCATGATTTCATTTAGTCTATTATCACATCTGCTTTTATACAGGACCTGAATGTAAGGAAGATGAAAGTAGCATAAGAATGATTGAATTAAGAAGTTCCAAGTTTCCCAGCTTTGACGTACAATTCAGCTCACAACTTATGGCTCTTGAATTAGGAAAAGAATTGAACACAACATTCAACCATTCAAACTAATGAGAACAATCTTAAATTATTAATACAGTGATGAAAAAGGAAATTATTTCCTAATGCTGAAGCAACCTAACAAGAAGCTTATGCATGACTTGAACTACTCATTCCAGTTCCTGAATAAGATCCACAATAAGGAGCTTTACTACAGGTTTAATCTTGCACCTGTACCCAGCCAGGATCAATTCAGCATTTGTTTAAACAAATTGAGATTTTTGTTTTTTTTTTGCACAATTGGTTTTCAGAAGACCAAAATCAAAGGAATGCACAATAGAAAGTACTCACAAGTTCCCGTATTTTTTTGCAGTAGAACTCAAGTTTTTCTTTGGAATTCAAAATCACCTTTTCTGTTCCATCAACCTGTTAAAGTTCAAAGAAACATGCTCCTTGTTGTCCTTCAGAAAGGAATATAAAACCATTAAAAAGTTAGGTTAGATAAAAAATACTTTAAAGAAATGAATAAAAAGTTGTCCTCAAACTCTCACCACACCAGAGGAAGAGTAGAGAACAAGCCAAATAAATGAGTAGATAGTATTACTGAATTAAAGCTTTATTTTACAAAAACATACCTTTTTTCCATCAGCCACTGCATCTTGGGCTGCTCCATTCACTGAATTCTGCTCACTCTTATCAAGTTGGGCAGCAAAGGAATCATCCAACACTGGTGCTCTTGACTTTTGTTGATTGGACATTGTAGTAGTATCAGCAGAAGCATTGGGGGGAATTAGATGTCTGAAACCAGTCAACAGAGCATTGGCTGGGCAACCATCCCTGGCTGCTGTCCAAAACATAGAGGCAAAATTGTCATTTATCAAGAGAAATCTTGGATAACAATGATGAAAGGAGAAAAATGAACAGATATTAGAAGCAATCCTAACTAATACCAGGATTAGGACCCCAAGCTGCATTTCTATATGAAACATTGGGTTGGCCTGTCATGGACAAGAGTGTCTCATCAAACATAACATTGGTAGGGAGTGCAGATGGAAGAGGACGGCCTTCCCTGTACCGCTCCATCAAATACAGAGCAAAGCAGAATTCTCTCAAAGAAAGCATACTATCACTATCCTGATCAGATAAGTCTCAAACCTGCTTTAACACCTCTGAAAAAGACAAAAGTAACAATGGTAAACATGTTTACCCAAATAATAAAGGTCTACAGCAGGACCAATCATGGAAAGGCTTCAAAGAAACATAGCATTGATGGAGCTTCTTCAGGAAGATACCAAACAATGTGCAAACCATGCTGAAAAAATTGTAATTGCTGTAAACACCCATTTTATCCGAGAATTTATCAGAAATAAAACAGGCTTTCGATAAAAAATTGGGTCTTAATGCAAAATTTTGGACCCAATGATTAAAAGCCCAAACAAATTTTTTGGATTTTAATTTTAATTTAATTTTTGTTTTTTGGTTTAATTTTTTTTTTGGTCAAAGAAAAAGTAGAAGAAAAAAAAAAGAAAAGAAAGAAAGAAAGAAATGTCAAAAAAAAAAAGCGGGAATTTGAAGATCTTAATTCTTGGAATCAAAAATCCAATTTTGTGGTTTAATGGTTGAAGATCTCAATTCTGAGAATCAAAGATTTGATTTTGTAGTTGAATCGATTATGGAAATACTTGGATCCCAATTTTCATGCAAAAATAAAAGATTACAAAATCATAGAAGAATCACAGATTCGGTGGAAATAATTTTTTTTCCCAAATTGAAAGGGATTGAATCCCTATTTAAAGACCCTTAATTTACAAAGGGGAAATTATTCAAAAAAAAATCCCAAGTGCCCACTAGCTAGCCGAGCCCTCTCCAAGCCTCTATGGTCAAACCCAATACCATCTCTTCCATCCTCACAATCCAATCCCGAAATCACCATCACGTGCCTCATTTTGTCTAAACCCTTGAACTATCAAGACTCAGGCATGCCGAGAACAAAATCCCTCTCCCCAACATCACCAGAAGATCTTATATAAGGTTTTTGAGTATTGTAAGAAGCACGTTGATGCCACCTCCACCAGAACGGACAAGAGCATCAACGATAAACTCAAGGCTTAGGATATTGATTTTGTCAAAGTGGTGAAATGTAAACAATCCAAAGAGGAGCTCAATATAACAACAAAGATAAGAAAGAGTCATTGGCAGTTTTGACAGAGAACCAAGACTAGAAAGAGAATTAAGAGAGAGTTAGTCTGTTAGGTGAGAACTCCATTTAAGAAATATGAAACTGAAGTAGCGGCATTAAAGCTTGAAGTGATGGAGGAATAGAAGTAATAAATGAAAAAATCTTCTTCCACCTTTGGTATACATCACGTGTTTTACTTTGGGATTAAAATTTGATTTCATACACTACAATCTACTATTTAAAAATATCTAAGTTAAACTTGAGACTTCTCTTTAAATTGGACAGATTCAATTGTGGCCTATTGCACCTAAACAAAAAAGATTGATAGCGATTTCTAAGTGTATGTCTAGCACAGATCTATACGTTATGATAGTTTGACGACTCCACAGGGAATAAAGAAAGTCAAACCAGTAAATGATTTCTTATTATCCAAGCCTACTTAATAAATTTAAGAAATTTTCTTCATAAGTTTTCATTTATTTATTTTTTTATCCTATTTGTCATTCACTTGCATGTGCATAACATGAACTTTATACATGAGTTCAGTCCCTTAGGAGAGAGTAAAATACTTATGCCTTTGTGAGATTTAATGTCTCCATATGGGCTAATGAAATACTCACACTCAAATTGAAACATTTTAGCTTATAGCTTATAATAGGAGAGGATTAGGGTGCTTTACCAGTCAGTGATGGACAATGATGTACGGAACAATTTGGAAGCCTTTTAGAAGTAACTCAAACTACATATAGTTAACCTTATGAGCTTAACCTATAGATAGAGCCATGTTTCCTTTACCCTTTAGAATTAATCCGAAATTTAGAGTCATGTTGTTGTATTGTATTGTATTGTATTCACTTTATTAATATATGTTTATTATTTTATATTGAGATAATTAACCAATTTCTTTGTTTGTTTTTCTTTTCTTGCATATTCATAAATATGTATACAGATTGCATATCATTCTTACCCTAAAGATATATTCAACAAAAGCTTTCATGGAACCCATGGAACCTCTAGTTTGTACCTCATTTGTGTTATTCAAGTGTGAGTCACCTAGCGATATGAAGATAGAGTCAGAAAAAAGGCAGCAAGAAGAAGGAAATTGTTTACCATCTGGCTATATCTTTGCCTTGCCTAAAGAAGTTTAATTGCTCCTTAAACAAAATGATTTGAAAGATCTGTCAAACATATAAAATAAAATGGTTCCTTCAAGGCAACAAGCTTTTTGTCAGAAGTTTGGGCATATTGCACATTTCTTGTCGGTGAAGGTTGAAAATTCACTCATTAAGGCAATGGTGCAGTTTTGGGATCCCTCACATCGTTATTTCATCTTCAATGAAGGTGATTTGATGCCAACCATAAGGGACTATTCGATTCTAGTGGATATGCATCTCTAATATCTAGATAGGGTTTATGTGAAGAAGCAAAAGCTAGGATATCGCAAAAAGTTGGCCCAAATTTTAAGAAAAGAAAAGGAGCTCATAAATTTACATGTTGAATAAAAATGAGGGTGTAAAGGTATTCAATGGGAATTTTTTCTAAATTTCATTGTCAAACATTTTGATGATGACCAAGAAATGAGAAATATATGGGATGGTAATCTTCCTCAAAGACTTAGACCATTTTGAGATAGAAGTGGTAGATTTGTTTAAGTAGATTGAAAGAAGATGCAATCCTTCACCGGTGATATTGGCAGAAACTATTAGATCATTGAATTATTGCAGACAGAATGATAGTGCATGCTTTCTAGGTTGCACACCATTACTGTGTCTATGGATGAAGAGCCATTTTGAATGCAAAAAGAGTACATTCTCCACACTCTATCTTTGCAATCAAAATCCAATCAAAAAGTTTTGTGAGAGCGAATGGCCAAAAGTGAAGTCCAAGAACTACTTGCTGCAAAAGCTCATAACTTGTCAGGTGAAATGGTTAGTCCCATGGATGAATTGAGAACCCATGCTGTATTAATGTGGAGATTAAATAGGGGTTTCACTTTTAGGCTTATAGGGGTCAACAAGCTATGCACCATTGATGGCAAGAAGACAATATGGAGCTGAACAATTTGTTCCAATGACACACAAGCTTAACCAATTTGACCACTTATGTAGGGAGCCTAAAACATTTGAGAAGATTAACTGCATGATTAAAGCTTGGAAAAAGCCCAAGATAGTGAGTCTTGGGTAATTTACTGACAAATTCACCCATGGATGTTTGGTATGAAGAAAGAGGGGTAAAAAGGCTATGTTTACTCCCAAAGATTTGCCAGCCAATGAACCAAGAGTTAGATGAGATACCCTTAGAGTTAGAATTTACAAGAAAAAAATTTGAAACTGAGAAAGACAAGATGAAGCAAGAGATTCAAAGGCTTCAAGAAGAAAAGAAGCTATAAAAATACAAAGCAAAAAAGCTAAAGGTGAAAGTCCACAAGATCTCCAAGGAACGTGATACATTAATTAATGATTTGGCTAAACTTCATCAACAACACAAAAAACTGGAAGTTGAGAGTAAAGCCTAAAAGGTTGTTAGAGAACAGGACAATGCCCTTAAGAAGTTGATGGAGTTATGTCAAGAACATAAGAGGCTACGTATCCAGGTGAAAGCCAAAGAGATAAATATCATTGATTTGATTTGTGAGATTGAAAAATTGAAAAGAGAATGTTCCCAGAAGAAAGATGATTATTTGAAGCCTAAAAGGAGAATGAAATACTTAGAGGGTATATTCAGACATTGAAGCAAAAATTGAATGAACAAGGGGATCACATCATGGCACTTACAAAAGTGCACAAGGAGCTAGCAAAAGAGAAAATTTGGGAAAGCAAAGGTGCATAGAGCATCTTGTAACCCAGATAAGCAAGACAGTGATTAAGGCAGAAGAAATGGTAGAATAAGTTGAGGCACTGAGAACATTGGTCACACCAATAAAGGAGCATGGGTAGCGTGTTGAACTTCATTAAAAAGGCCAAAGATCAGTATGAGTAGATTAAACGTTTTTACAAGTGAAGAATAATAGACTCAGTGTAAAACAGACTTTTGTGGAATAAATGAAAGTTCATTTTTGTTGAAAATCTTTAATGAGAAAATATTTTTCTTTCTTTCTTCATGCATTGCATTCATTCATCCATAGTTAATAATAAGTCCACTAATTTAAGATCATGGTACATAAGGTTGAAGGATAGCACCACCAATCATGGTACATAAGGTTCAAGGATAGCTACTCTAACTCAACACCAGTATAATACTTGAAATCAAGTCATGGAGCAAAAGAACATTAACCACCTTGAAAAAAT